>NC_039283.1:10019116-10319116 GCF_003368295.1 Carassius auratus
AGCGCCACCTATACACTTTCAACGGAGTGCGCCTCGAGCTATGTTTCACGTACATGTACAAAAATTGGTACACACATGTAACACTCATATACCTACAAAAAAGTCTCTTGGTACGAAATCCGGATCCCAACAGGAAGTCAGTTATTTTGCATTTTCCCTTCAAAATTGGTGTTGTTTTTGCCATTTTCAGGGGTTGTACTTTAACGAACTCCTCCTAGAGATTTATTCAGATCAACACCAAACTTGGTCAATGTAATCTAAAGCCCTTTGCGATAATAAATTGCGAAGGACTTGAGGTTTCGTTAAAGGGCGTGTCCATGGCGGCCTGACAAATTTCGATGTTTCGCCATGAAAAAGGAAGTTGCTGTAACTCAGACATACAATGTCCAATCTGCCCCAAACTTCACATGTTGGATAAGACTCTTGACCTGAACAGATCTACATGCCAATATTCAGTTATAGTCATAGCGCCACCTATTGGCAACAGGAAGTTACATATTTTACACTGCGACAAACTACTCCTAGAAATTTTATGACATCAGTGTCTTTTTTGTGGTCAGTCTAATCTAAAGACCTGTGTGATGTTTAGTTGTGAAGATCTTGAGTTTTTGTTAAAAGGTGTGTCCATGGCGCCGTGATGAAGTTCGATGTCTCGCCATGGGAATAAAAGATGTTATAACTCAGGCATAAAATGTCCAATCTTGCCCAAACTTCACTTTTGTGTAAAGGGTCCTGGCCTAAACAGATCTGAAGGCCAATATTCCATCGAGTGTGGCAAACTGGCTCGATAGCGCCACCTATACAATTTCAACGGAGTGCGTATACACTTTAAACGGAGTGCGCCTCGAGCTATGTTTCACGTACATGTACAAAAATCGGTACACACATGTAACACACCAATATCTACGAAAAAGTCTCTTGGTACGAAATCCGAATCCCAACAAGAAGTCAGTTATTTAGAATTTTCTCTGCAAAATTAGTGTTGTTTTGGCCATTTTCAGGGGTTGGACTTTGATGAACTCCTCCTAGAGATTTATTCAGATCAACACCAAACTTGGTCAGTGTAATCTAAAGCCTTTTGCGATCTTAAATTGCGAAGATCTTGAGGTTTCGTTAAAGGGCGTGTCCATGGCGGCCTGACAAATTTCGATGTTTCGCCATGAAATAGGATGTTGTTTTAACTCAGGCATTAAATGTCCAATCCTCCCCAAACCTCACATGTTCGACAAAAGTCCTGCCCTGAACACATCTGAAGGCCAATATTCCACTATAATGATAGCGCCACCTGCTGGCAAAAGGAAGATTGGCACATATATGGAATAAACATTGATATATTCTACTTATATTTATGAGTTTAAACGCATATTTCTCACCGTTCACCTATTAACTAAAGCCACTCGCTGCCGGTGAGCCCGGTTGCGAGGGCCCGTTCATCGCTGCTTGCAGCTTTAATTATTATTATTATTATTATTATTATTCTTCTTCTTCTTCTCCCGAATGAATCGCATTTTTGAGGGCTTTAACATGCTCAAAAAGTCATGAAACTTTGCACACGCGTCAAACCTGGTGAAAATTTTCGTGTGATATAGGATTCAGAAGAGGGTGTGGCAAAATGGCTCGACAGCGCCACCTATACCAAGAAAATCAACAGCCTTCAAGCTATGTTTCACGTACATGCACGAAAATTGGCACACATATGTAACACACCAATACCTACAAAAAAGACTCTTGGAGCGAAATTCTAAACCCAACAGGAAGTCGGTTATTTTTAATATTATGAGCATTTTTTGTGTAATTTTGGTCATTTCCATGTGTTGTATTTTAACAAACTCCTCCTAGAGATTTCTTCAAATCAACACCAAATTTGGTATGCCTAATCTAAAGGCCTTTGCGATGTTAAATTGCGAAGATCTTGAGTTTTCGTTGAAGGGCGTGTCCGTGGCGGCCTGGCGAATTTCGATGATTCGCCATGAAAAATGAAGTTGCTATAACTCACACATACAATGTCCAATCTGCCCCAAACATCACATGTTTGATGAGACTCCGAACCTGAACAGATTGACATGCCCATATTCAGTTATAGTCATAGCGCCACCTATTGGCAACAGGAAGTGACATATTTTACGCTGCGACGAACTACTCCTAGAAATTTTATGACATCAATGTCTTTTTTGTGGTCAGTCTAATCTAAAGGCCTGTGCCATGTTCAGTTGTGAAGATCTTGAATTTTCGTTAAAAGGCTTGTTCATGGCGCCGCGACGAAGTTCGATGTCTCGCCATGGGAATAAAAGATGTTATAACTCAGGCATAAAATGTCCGATCTTCCCCAAACTTCACATGTGTGATAAGAGTCCTGGCCTGAACAGATCTGCAGGCCAATATTCCACCGGGTGTGGCAGAATGGCTCGATAGCACCACCTATACACTTTAAACGGAGTGCGCCTCGAGCTATGTTTCATGTACATGTACAAAAATTGGTACACACATGTAACACTCCAATACCTACAAAAAAGTCTCTTGGTACGAAATCCGGATCCCAACAGGAAGTCGGTTATTTAGAATTTTCCCTTCAAAATTGGTGTTGTTTTTGCCATTTTCAGGGGTTGTACTTTAACGAACTCCTCCTAGAGATTTATTCAGATCAACACCAAACTTCTTCAATGTAATCTAAAGGCCTTTGTGATGTTAAATTGCGAAGATCTTGAGGTTTCGTTTAAGGGCGTGTCCATGGCGGCCTGCCAAATTTCGATGTTTCGCCATGAAAAAAGACGTTGCTGTAACTCAGACATACAATGTCCAATCTGCCCCAAACTTCACATGTTAGATAAGACTTCTGCCCTTAACAGATCTACATGCCCATTTTCAGTTATAGTCATAGCGCCACCTGCTGGCAACAGGAAGTGACATGTTTTACGCTGCGACAAACTACTCCTAGAATTTTTTTGAGATTAAAGTATTTTTTGTATTCAGTCTAATCTAAAGGCCTGTGCAATGTTAACTTGTGGAGATCTTGAGTTTTTGTTAAAGGGCGTGTACATGGAGCCATGACAAATTTTGATGTCTCGCCACAGCAAGAGAAGTTGTTGTAACTCAGGCATAAAATGTTCAATCCTCCCCAAACCTCACATGTTCGATAAAAGTCCTGCCCTGAACACATCTGAAGGCCAATATTCCATTATAATGATAGCGCCACCTGCTGGCAACAGGAAGATTGGCACATATATGGAATAAACATTGATATATTCTACTTATATTTATGAGTTTAAACGCATATTTCTCACCGTTCACCTATTAACTAAAGCCACTCGCTGCCGGTGAGCCCGGGTGCGAGGGCCCGTTCATCGCTGCTTGCAGCTTTAATTTATTTATTTATTTATTATCTATAAATCTTTAACTTAATTAAGTTAACTTTTCTGTAGGCTTTCTTGAACGGCACAAAATTTTTACTAAATATCTTCACTGTTAATTTGCTATTTTGAATGTTATTGTTTATTTATTTTCTAAATTAAATTTTACTTAAATGTAGTTTTTAGTTTATTTTAGTTATGGAATTTTGTTGCTTTGGAAACTAGCTACCAAGATGGCGGCGCGTCCACATGCAGCGGCTTCTCTCTGTCCCGACAGAACGGTGTTTTCATGTTTTTTGTCTTGTGAGTCGCAGTGTTTTTGCATGTCGTCATCTACCTGTCTGTAAGCACGTATACAGTCGCGAGTTTCTTCTCGATGTCGGCAGAACCGCATTTTTACAATTATTTCCAGACTGCGCTATTCAGTTCGATCAGTTGACGTGCTATCGAGCAGACAGAGCTCTCATCGCGGGAGGAAAAACCCACGTCGGCGGGCTTTGTGTTTACATCAATGACGCGTGGTGCCGCGATACTGTTGTGATCTGCAAACACTGCTCACCCCTGGTTCTATCTGCCGAGGGGAATATACTGCTATACTGCTCATTTCGGTGTACATTACCCCGTTCAACATCATCAGCAACAGGAACGACGCACTTAATGAACTGTACCAGCACATCAGTGAGCAGCAGACAGCACACCCCGATGCTTTTCTCATCATAGCTGGGGATTTCAACCATGCTGACCTAAAGAGTTTGTTTCCAAAAATACACCAACACATTAACTTTCCAACACGAGGTAATAACATTTTGGACTTTGTTTACACCACACAGAGAGGAGCTTACAAAGCCCTCCCTCTCCCCCACCTCGGAGCTTCAGTCCACATCACTGTCATGCTAATGCCTGCATACAGACCACTCATTAAAGTCACCAAACCAGTTCACAAACAGATTAAAGTGTGGCCAGAAAAATCATCAGAGGTTCTTCAAGACTGCTTCAACAAAACTGACTGGGACATGTTTAAACAGGCTGCCACATGCAATAACACCACTGACCTCCAGGAGTACTCAGAGACTGTCACTGCCTACATCAAAAGTGTATTGATGATGTAACGGTCACAAAAACCATCATTGTCCGGGCCAACCAGAAGCCATGGATGACAGGGGAGGTCTACAGACTCCTGAAGATGCGTAACGCTGCCTTCAAAGCTGGAGATGAGGTGGGCCTGAGAACAGCCAGGGCCAACCTGTCCCGCAGCATCAGAGAGGCTAAGAGACAGCACTCAAGGAGGATAGCTCATCAATTCAGTGACAGCAGAGACACTAGGAACCTGTGGCAGGGGATACAGACCATTACAGACTACAAGCCCCCACCACGGACCTGTGACAACAACATCTCTCTGGTGAATGAGCTGAACACCTTCTTCACTCACTTTGAGCACCACTGCACAGAAGAATCCACCTCCTCCCGGCGACCAGGTGATGACACTGACCCCAGACAGAGTGAGGAGATCCTTCAGCAGGATCAATGCACGCAAAGCTCCGTGCCTGAGAGACTGAGAGGCAGCAGAACTCACTGATGTCTTCACTGACATTTTCAACATCTCACTGAGTCAGGCTGTTGATCCCACATGCTTCAAATCTACCAACACCATTCCAGTTCCAAAGAAGCCATCTCCATCCTGCTTCAATGACTACCATCCTGTTTACTTACTCCCATTCTCATGAAGTGCTTTGAACGGCTAGTCATGCACCACATCAAGTCTAACCCCCACCCCCCCCCCTCCCTGGACCTCTTCCAGTCTGCATATCGTTACAACCGGTCGACCAATGATGCCATCGCCACTGCCGTCCACTCAGCACTAACACACATCTGGACAAAAAGGACTCATATGTCAGAATGCTGTTCATAGACTTCAGTTCAGCATTCAACACAATCATTCCTCAACAGCTCATTTACAAACTGGTCCAGCTGGGGCTCAACACTTCGCTGTGCAACTGGCTGTTGGACTTTCTGACGGGAAGACCTCCGGCAGTACGGGTTGGCAGCAACACATCCAGCACCATCACACTGAACACTGGGGCCCCCCAAGGATGTGTGCTGAGCCCCCTCCTCTTCACTCTGCTGACCCATGACTACACACCGTCACACAGCTCCAACCTCTCCAACAATCTCTCTCTGAACGTGGAGAAGACAAAGGAGCTTGTTGTAGACTTCAGGAGAGCACACACTCAGCACGTTCCTCCGACCATCAATGGTGCGACTGTGGAGAGGGTGAGCAGCACCAAGTTCCTGGGTGTGCACATCACAGAGGACCTCTCCTGGACTGAAAACACAGCAGCACTGGCCAAGAAATCACAACAGCGTCTCTACTTCCTCCGCAAACTGAGGAGAGCCAGAGCCCCACCCCCCATCATGTAAACCTTCTACAGAGGCACCATCGAGAGCATCCTGTCAAGCTGCATCACTGTGTGGTATGGAGCCTGCAACGCGTCCTGCCGAAACACTCTGAAACGCATAGTGAGAGCAGCTGAGAAGATCATTGGTGTCTCTCTCCCCTCCCTCAAGCACATTTACAGAACCTGTCTCACTCGCAAAGCCCTCTACATCACAGGTGATCCCACCCACCCATCACACAGCTTCTTCAGTCTGCTGCCTGAAGGAGAGCTTCATCCACCAGGCTGTCAGAAAGGTGTACTCCCTCCCCCCCCCCCCCTCTTCTGAACTATGAACCCCTCCCCACTAATATACGATGGCATGCACCAGTCACTTTGTGCAACATTGGTCTGCTCACTACCT
The DNA here is from genome assembly GCF_003368295.1 of Carassius auratus. NCBI lineage: Eukaryota > Metazoa > Chordata > Actinopteri > Cypriniformes > Cyprinidae > Carassius > Carassius auratus. The sequence continues at coordinate 10,025,260 of NC_039283.1, forward strand.
CATTCTCCATGGAACTGGCATCATTCCACTACCTCATTAGTCAGTTAAATAAAATAACTTCTCTTGAGCCCTGTACCACTTTAATCAGACTTAATGAGCTTTTGTTTTTGCACTAAAAAAACTTTTATCTGCACTGTTGTTCACTTCATTGATTTGCACTCTATCTGCCATTTGCCTTGCACTGCTTTATTTAACTTTATTTTTAATTTTATTATATGTCTTTTTTTAAATTCCTTTATTGTATAGTTGTATATTTGATCTAGATTTTTAGGCTTTAATGTTAATGTTATCTGTGTGCACCGGGGGGTCTGAGAGTAACACAATTTCAATTCTCTGTATGTATGTACTGTACATGTGGAAGAATTGACAATAAAGCAGACTTGACTTGACTTGATAAACACATTTTAGTTTTAATTATTGTCTACTCTTTATATATTTGTTCTTAACAATAATAAATTCTAATGTTTTTAAACCATTCAGGAGATTTCAAAAACTTTATTTCGATAGCCCATTCTTCTAACTAGTAACTTTGTAACTACATGTCAACTACATGTCTGCTAACTCTCAGAGTGGACTGTTAGGGTAGGTCTAGGGTTAGTATAAATTTACAGTAAGTTGACAAAGAAAGTTAGAAGTTAGAAGATATTAAGCAGATAATCTACTAATACTCTACTAACTGCTAGTTGACATGTAGTTGGAAAGTAACTTAATGTCAGTAGAATGTCTAAAGTGGACTTTTGAAATAATGTGTAACCCAATGTTTATACTGTAAATATTCGTCACCATTGATGCAGCCTAATTAAACGTATGCATCTTAGGATTGTAAAATTTTGCCATAAGCACCCAAACCACAAATGGATTCAAGTAAATCAGCGAACACAAGAATGAGCACTAAACCTCTAGAATAAACAGAGCAGAATTTTTCCTGAGCAAACACACTCAGACGTGTTGTAAATATTTAGGGCTGGTTTGTGGAGAGCCGCAGTGTGTTTGCTGTGCATTAATGAGTCATTAATGACGGTGTGTGTGGTGGTCTGTGAGATGTAATGACTCCTCGATGACCCTGTGACTCTTTCATGTCACCCCCATTACTGTGACATCTCTCTGCTTCATCTCTCCCGCTGTGGGAGCTTCCTATCATGGTCAAGACAGGAAGAGGAAAAAGCAAGAGAAAATAAGCAGTGTTTCCTGATGTCATTGGCTTCGAGAAGCAACACGTGGAAGATCTTGAGCATCTGCTCCAAACATAGCTGTGCTCTGTGCTCTTGAAGCTGATATAGGTTTGATTTATGATGCCATATGTTTCTATCCTGATGTCCCGTTCTATCTGCGGTTTGGGGATTGCAAGGAATTTATTGATTCTGGTAACATTTCCACTTAACCATTCTGGTTTCTTTACACCGTAAAGCCTCTCATGTTACATAATAGTCTGAAATTGAAATTTCTAAAACCGTTTATTGAACCTGTAGAGAGAGAGAAAGAGATGCATGTGTTTTTGTTTTGTATTATATTTGATGCATCAAGCTTATATGGCTCATATAGGCTGATACAGTGAAAAAACATCACAGTTTTATTCAGAGGACCAAACTGAGAAATAAATATGCAATTCACTGCAAATGCTGATATTTATGTGGCCAAGTAAGATGAGATGAGATGTAAATGATGCAAACACATAATGCAGTGATTGAGAGCTGAAGAAATCAAGGCTCCTCAGAAGATGTGAGATGTGAAGCTTCTGGAAACAAACGCACCTCAAAAGATCCTGAGGATCAGATTTGAGACTCTAAAACATGATTGATGGAGAATCAAGTAAAGCTGAGCTGCTTCAGTCCAGAAAGAGTTCATCTGGAGATATTATTGACCTTATTCTGACCTTTACTTTATGAAAGTCAGTAAAGCTGGAAGTTTGTACAGTTAGACTAAAATACCTTTTAATTGATAAAAAAGTAAATCAATCAGACGACAGAAGCCATGGAGTAGATTGTGTGTGAAACAGGTTTAACAGCAAAGTTCTGATCATGTTGATCATTTAGAGACATTAGAAATGTGTATATCAAATGATACACAGTAACTTTATAGAGTAAAAGGTTCTGGAAATAATTTAGAAGAAAGAATGGAAATCTATTAATTCTTTCAAGCTTGTCATTTTTATCCTGAAAAACTTCCCTTTTTTTTTTTTTTAGTTTAAAAACGGGAACATTTTCTGAAAAACTGAAAAATTCCCAACACTAGTTTTTCATTCCTTTAAAACGTGTGTCACTTTGAGTCGTCTTCTTAGGGCTCTTGTCTTGTTCTGACTCTGTAAACTTTGGCCTCTGCCTGTCTCTCCCTCTGGAGATTTATCCAAGTGTTTCCAGGTTCACCATTATTTCCATATGGTAGCTAATGTTTCACTCTCTGTCACAGGCCAACCCAAAGCATAAACACACACACACACACACACACACACACACACACACACACACACACACACACACACTGTCATGCTTGTCGAAGTGAGATACTATAACTCTCTCTCTCTCTCTCTCTCTCTCTCTCTCTCTCTCTCTCTCTCTCTGTAGGCATGTCCAGGTGCTCCAGTAAGCTCCAGGGCTGAGCAGTGTGCAGCGTTCAACCATCAAGAGTTTATGGGCCGCGTGTATGACTGGGAGCCTTTCACAGAAGGTTAGAAACGGAAATTGAAGGGGTGTTCATGGAAAAAAGAAGCAATAACAGAGGTGTGGTGGAATATTACCCTGTTACTTACCCCTCTGCCATTGTGGAGCAGCATTTGGAGTTTATTGTCTAATAATTGAGTGTACTCGACACATACTCTCATAACATTTCCCATTGACCTCTTTTCACTTAGTTTTTCATGATCATGACTGCATGCGTTAGTTTGCAATTTGTTTTTATCTGTTTATTAAACATATGAGCCTGTTTCAAAAGATAGTGTGCTGTGTATTTAGACAACTTTTTAAGGCACCGTACTTTACACTACAGTTTAAAAGTTTGGGATTGGTAAAATTTTTTATGTGTTTAAAGAAGTCTCGTCTGCTCACAGAGGCTGTATTTATTTAATCAAAAATACAGTAAATATAGTAAAAAAAAAATATTTTAAAACAGCTTTTTTTATGTGAATCTCTGTTAAATGTCATTTATTTCTGTGATGCTCTGCTGTATTTTCAGCATCATTCCTCCAGTCTTCAGTGTCACATGATCTTCAGAAATCAAGAATAATATGCAGTTTTTTAGAACTTTGAACATAATTTATTTTAAATAGACATATTCAAAATGTCTTTACTGTCACTTTTGATCAATTTAATGCATCCTTTCTGAATAAAAGTATGCATTTCTTCCCAAAGAGGAAACCCCAAACATTTAGAAGGTCGTGTAGCTGTGCTTCAGACACAAAGTCTGTCCCAATAATGCCTTTTTCTTTTTTGTTTTATTACAAAAGCAGTCTTGTGGTTTGCATAAAAAAACTAAACAGAAAAAAATAATGTTCCAAGATGGTTTGGAAGTTGAGAAAAATGTTGATTAAATATCAACTATTTGCATTTTTATTCCATATTATAAAAAATAAATAATTTAATTATGTTGGATGAATATTTTCAGCTATGTTCAACAAGTCATGCCATTTCCTTCACAATCAGCGTAGAAAATGTGAAAAATGTGCACGGATTCCTTTTAGACCCGCACGGCCTTAAATGGTTAGTGATTCTAAGAAAGCTCAGAGCTGCAGATAAGCAAGAATAAAGGCTTTTTTGAGAGACTGTAAATGACCTGAGCCATAAGAAGACAAAAGTAGATGTAGAATGAATGAAGAGAGGAGGAGGGTGACCGCAGGGGTCATGGGTATTACTGTACAAGCAAAGACTCTTCGTGACAGAAGAGGATACAGAAACAGAAGTTAAAGAGAAACACAGAGTTAAAAAACAGGAATGTGTGACGGGCCGTTATAAAAGTCACTGAGATGGAGCACACGTACCAGACCACCACTATAAATCAAGAATACAGAGAGACGAGGGAAAGGAAAAGAGGGACTTATAGGGGGGAAATCGGATGAGGGGGGCGGAGTCAGAGAGGACAGAGGTTAGGGAGTCATAGCAACCGAATGAAAAATGCTGCTGTTCGGGATGGATGGATGGATGGATGGGATGAAAGGGTCTATGAATGAGAAGAGAAAGACTTGACCAGAGGAAGAAAGGCCTGAATAGTAAGTGAGAGGCTTGAAAAAGGGGGAAGTGAGGACAGACGTAACTAAAGTGACACCCAATCTACTGTTGAGGGGAGGAAGCCGTCTGGCCTACAACAGAGAGACCCCTCTCTGACAGATGGCCATAGACACGACCACAAATCTTCAGGACAGGACCTTAAATCTTCACTTTAGATGTCTGACATCTTTAATACTAAGTACAAAATCTCGATTCTTGAGTTTCAAACCTTAAATTTACATTCTTAATTACTGAGCAGGAGATCTACAGTAGAATCATGTTTAGAGTGTGGAACCTGCAATTTTGAAGTTAGCCTTGAATTTTAAATACTGAGTTTGGACACTTGAATCTCGAACTGAAAACCCTCATCTTGAGTTTAAAATCTTGATTGCTCAGTTTAAAACTTCAAATCTTGAGTGTAGAACCTTCCATTTAGAAAAGAGAATGCTGAACGAATATATAGACACTTGAATATTGAATTTACAATCCAGAGTTTAATCTTGAGTTTAGAATCTTGAATCTTTACTCCTCAGTTTAAAATCTTGAGTCTTAAGCATAGAACCTTGAATTTGGAATAGTGAATAAAATACTGTGTTTAGACACTTGAATGTTAAATCTTGAGTTTAGAAATTTATATTTAGTAATCTTGATTTTGGGTTTAGAATAATCAATATTGAGTTTAGACACTTGAATCTTGAATTTACGATATTGAATCTTGAGTTTAAAATCTTGAGTTTAGAAACTTAAATCTTGAGTGAAGAACCTAAAATGTAGAATTTAGAATACCGGGTTTAGACACTTGAATATCTAAGTTTAAAACATAAATTTTGTTTAAAATCTTGGATTTTAAATACTGATTGTAGAATATTTAGATTTTTTTTTAATCTTTAAATCTTTACAGAACCTTGAATTTTGAATTGTGAATAGACACTTGACAGTTTAGAATCCTGATTTTATATTTAGAATCATCAATACTAAGTTTAAACACTTGAACCTTGAGTTTAAAATCTTGAGATTAGAATCTTAAATCTTGAGTGTAGGACCTAAAATTTTGAATTTAGAATTTAGAATACCGGATTTAGACACTTGAATATCTACTATAATATATAGAATTTTAAATACTGAGTAGAAATACTGAGTAGAATCATGACTCTTCAGTTTAGAATCTTAAATCTTGAGTTTATATTCTTGATTTTTGAGTTTAGAACATTGAATCATAAGATTTGAGGTTTAAAACTTTAGTTAAGATTACTTTAGTTTAGTTTAGTTTAGTTAAGGTTACTTCAGTTTAGTTTAGTTCAGTTGAGGTTACCTTAGATACATTTAGTTTAGTTTTTAGTTTAGTTAAGTTGAGGTTACTTCAGTTTAATTTAGTTTAGTTGAGGTTACTTTAGATACGTTTAGTTTAGTTAAGTTGAGGTTACTTTATTTTAGTTTTTAGTTTAGTTTAGTTGAGGTTACTTTAGTTTTTAGTTTAGTTAAGTTGAGGTTAATTTAGTTTAGTTTAGTTTAGTGAAGGACTTCAGTCTTGTCTTTAGATTCTTCAGTTAGAACCTCGAGTCTTGAGTCTTGAGTTTAGATCACTGAATCCTGTTTGAAGTTTTTTTTTTTTTTTTTTTTTTGATGAATTGCTGCTAATGTGTTGTTGAAGCTGACATATTGTTTGTGTCTATAGGAGTGGATCTTTTATCACTGAGCTTTTTCTCTTCAAGGTTCTGATTGTATTTATGATCTCCCTCCTGCTCCGAGTCTTATCCAGTAAATCATTTCAGATTTACAGAATGAGAAAGAATTGAGTATCGATTGCATGTTATCACTCCAAACCTTATGTATAATGCATAGGGTGCCAGATTGTTTCAATAAGAAAGTGAAATGATATACAGTACAGTGCAGATATAAGGTTTGGCACATTTTGTTTTTGTGTACATGACTGGAGAGTGTTTGCTTTGAACTGCAGATGTAGTGTTTGTTATAGTGTCATTAAACTGATAGTGATTTATTCATTTAGCAAATACTTTTATCCAAAGTGACTTATAAAGAAGGAATGCCTGAGCACAAGTGATTCACTCTGAAGAGATCGTGTAGCATGACGAGGGCCAATACACCCTCCCAAATGGCTTGGTATGGCAAAAGGGCAAAAGGGTTCTTAAAGGACTTTTTTTTTAAAAGTTCATTGAAAATGTTAATTTGCTTGCCCTTGTGTTGTTCCAAACCCATCTGATGTTTGAGGAACAGACCAAGATTTTGTTATTCACAGAAAATGGTGAACAGACCAAAAAGTAATTTATTTTAAATCTCTTTGGCACGTTCAAAAAAGAGTTCTTGAGAGGAATCGCCAATACAGAAACAAAATTATTAGAGTATTATACTGAATCAGTTGTCAGAACCAATTTGACTGATTCTTTCACAAAACTGATGGATCTGCTTCACTGGAGGGGAGCTTTTTAGTTAGTAGCAACTTAAATTTCAGTTTGTTCCTCACTAAAGAGTATCAGATTACCTAAGAAGAAGACTTCATACATTAATTGACCACTTTTTGTCTTCTGAGTCATCCGTTGATTATGTATTGTATTGCCTTTTTTTATTGCTCATATAAATGAAATTCTGATGCTTGTAATGTAAATCAATTAGATGTTTTTTACAGTATAGCAAATGCTTAAATAAAATGATAGAAATATCAGACATTCTTATGTTTACTTGACAAAAAGACGTGAAGCAAGAGCTGAAGCCGGACATTTGTGCAATTGGACTAAAAGTCCTTTTACTTTAAAACAAAAAGTCTAAACTATCAGTCAGGCAACAGAAGGCATGGAGCAGATTGTGTGACAGGTTTAACAGCAAAGTTTTGATCATGTTGAGGCCTTCAATTAACCCTTTAAAGCCTACTGTATCATATTTAGTGCATAACATGTCTTTCAGAATTTCTTTTTTCTTCCATAAAAGACAGAAAGTTCTGTGGGTTTGGAGCAAAATAAAGGTGAATATTTTTCCTATGGGAGCTTGATGGAGAGATTGAGGGAGATCCAAGTGAACGAGGAGGAAGAGAGCGTGCATGAACAGAGAAACTGAACTCCTCTCTCGCTCGTTTAGTTCTCGCTAAACATTCCCTCCTTTCGTTTTCCTTGCATTGGTCCAAATCTTTTGCTATTGTATCTGTCCGCTGCCAAAGTCTCTCCACCCAGCTCAGAGAGTATTAGAGAGCGGGATGTGATGGATCAACGTGGAAGACTGGGACAAGGCTGGGACACGGACACAATACTGTAAACAGAGTTTCAGAGGAGTTGGGAAGGACATGTGTTTGGGAGGGATGGAGACACAGCTGTGTTTGTGAGAGAGACGTGTGGGCTATGATCAGAAAAACACTAACCTGCTCTGAAAACATCAGTCCTTTGTGACACACTCATGCAAATATGCATTTTATGCAAATGTTGAGGATGCATTTTATTCCCATAAAACCTGTGCAGGAGGTGCTTTCCAGGAATATTGCACACTTTGGTGTCGAGTTACACTTTTATTTTTCTGTCTTTAAAGGAGCAAATCCCTTGCTGAATTGACAAGCTATGAAAAACCAATTCAGAGACAATTATGAGGAAAAAAGCTCCAGATTGTGAGATTTAAAAAAGAAACTTTAATTATTTACGTTTTTTTTTTTCACATTATGGTTGAAACAAGCTTCTGAGAAATGTACAGTATGTTCGCATCTGACTTCATTTTTGGAGTGTTAAGCACCTTTTTTACTGAGCAAATGTAGTTTCAAGCACTATTTTATACTCTATTTGTAGATAGTGTAAGCACACTTTGAACAATATGGTGCCCACAGCACAGTGTGCCAGATTTTGAGCTTTCATTTCAAGCGTTGCAGATCAACATCAAAAGCCATATTCTCTGTTTCTCACCTCATGTATTCAGACTGCTGAGAGCCAAGACATTCTTTTACATACAATTGAATAAAAAAATGTGAAACAATTGCCCTTATTTTTAAGTTTGACAGTATGTTTAGTTTATCATAAATGCTTGTCAGCACATTCAGGAGTAACACTTTCAAAGACCATAAGTAACTGAGATTACATCTAAAGTCCTCCATAAGTGTGTCAAAAAAAGCATTATAAAGTTCTCTTTTTAAAACCGTACTAAAGTGCAGCTCTTTTTCATGCTGCGTGGCATTATTGGAAATGTTTGCAAGATGTCTACGGGTCGAAAGAATGTTTTGTGAGTTTTTCAGTAAGCAGTAAGCTAGTATTTCATTCGGAGCGGGGCTGGAGTGTGTCATCTGTCTGAGATCTTAATACTACTGACTCTGTAAAGAGCAAACAACTTGTTATATCTGCATCCTGCAAGGTGTGTGTGTGTGTGTGTGTGTTTCTGATGAAATCTCCTTTGATCAGTAAATCTGGGCTCGTCTTTGCGTAAGCTCTGCCCACTCTGTCGGCTTTTACATCCAGAATGTCTGAAAATGTGTCGGTTTGGTTTTGCAGTGAGGTGGGCCAGGATTCACTGGAGAACACACACATCTGGCTCAGCCAGTTTCAATACATTTACTTGATTTGATTTAATAAGGGAATCATTAAGAAACAAGCTTGTTAAAGTAACATTTTGGACATATATTAAACACTAATGTTTGGAATAATTATTTATTTATTTATGTTTTACATGTCAACAAGAAAATACAGCGGAGCATCACAGAAATAAATTACACTGTAACACAGATTCACACAGAAAACAGCTGTTTTAAATTATAATAAGTTTTCACATTTTTACTGTATTTTTCATCAAATAAATGCAGTCTTGGTGAGCGTAAGGGACTTTTTTCATAAACATAAAAAATCTTAATTATTAATTTTTGACCATATTTATACATTTTTACATGCATTATTTAAGTGAAAAGTAAATAATTTGTTAAATGTTTTGAATAACAGTGTAATTTTAGTATAACTATTATTAATTAATTAAATAATTTGTTTTCATTTTTTAACTTTCTGAGTTTTAGTAATTCAATTTTTATTTATTTTATTTATATGTCTGTATATTTTAAGTTTAATTGAAATTTTGGTTTAACTTAAAGTTAAAATGAGAAATTCCTTGGCATCTAGCAAATATTACACACACATATAGTTTTAACTACAATAACCTTGCACTTAATCCATATTTCACATGCACATTTTAGATATAACATTTATTGTTGCATAAGTTCAAATGGAGCAGACTTGTTTTGAAGTGTGTGGATAGTTTTCAGGCTCTCGCTCTTCTTCTGACATTCCAGCTCTTTCTTTTGGTCTGTCTGTATATCCCTCTTTCCCCGAACAGATTCCTCTCTCATCCTGTGCTGTTCTTTCTTTCTCTCGTCATCCCTCGTTCTTCCTGTGTGTCTCTCTGAGTTTGTTTAGAGACAGAGATAGTGGGGAAGTATATTTAGTCTGAATAGACCCACTGTCTGCGTACCAGAGAGAGAGAGAGCAAGAAAAAGAGAGGAGACAATTCTTACAGTTGTTATGTATTCTTGCTTTTGCCCTCCTTTAAGATGAACCTTTTTGTCCATTATTTTTATAACTTTAATTGACTCTCTGTCTCTCTCTCTCTCTCTCTGTCAGCCTCTCTCTGTCTCTCTCTCTCAGTCTCTCTCTCTCTCTCTCTCTGTCAGTCTCTCTCTCTTTCTCTCTCTCTCTCGTTCTCTTTCTCTCTCTCTCTCTCTCTCTCTCTCTACCATTGTCTCCGTTATAATCTCTCAAAGATAACTGATGCAATGGGAAAAGACGGGCTTGGAATCTCTTGCTCTTTTGTCAGTGTCCGCTGATTCTGATGGACAGAGAGAAAGAGAATCTCTCGTAGTCTGACCTTTGACTGACCAGATAAAGTCTGCTACACATGACAGCATTTCCTGGAAGAACCGCCGACTTAGACAAAAAGAGAGCTGATCTGACTGACATGTGAAGTGACCAACCACAGTTTGTTTTGTTCTTAGGGGCGGGGTTATTTAAAAAAAAAAAAAAAATTCATTTTTTTTATTTACTTTTATTTGTGTATATATTTTTTATTTTAGTATTTTGCATGTGTCATAGTATTTATTCATATTTTGTATAAACATTTTTTTTTGATTTTGTAATTTGGTTACGTTAGATTTATTCATTTATTTAGAATTATTTATGTGCTACTGTAGTGTGTATATATATATATATATATATATATATATATATATATATATCCAAAAACAACAAGTAATTTCTCTCAGAAAATGCTCCAGCAAACTATGTGAAATTTACAGCTTTTTCAAAGATTTGATGTAGCCAGCTAAATTTGTTAAGTTCAGTAAAAAGCTTTTCACAGAATCAGCCCGACAGACTGAATAAAACCCTGTGTGCTCTTACTGCAGGACGTCAGCCAATCAGATTAGAGCTTGCCAGATCATGAAAGTGCTCTTTGTGTGCTTCAGATGAACAGACCGTAGTCCAGCTGAGACTGAAAATAGACAGAAAGACCAGAGAGCAAAAAACTTGGATGTACCGATAAGCAGATGTTCTAAATATGTAACTATATTTTTACATTTTCTAGAGAGACTGTGAGTTGTTCTAGCATGCAGAATGTGCTGGTGCATTCTGGGCCATGGTTAGCTGATATCCACAGTGTTCCCACAGTCGCAGGAAGCCAGGGGGTATCAGGGAATTTATAACCGTGATTTCCAGGAAAACAGATAAAGTCCTAAACGGCAAATATCAAGTGTGTGTTGTATCTGTGCTAGTAATAACGAGTGCTTCCTGTGTGTTTTGATCATGACATTGATTGGCTGTAATTAATAGCTCAGGACTGTGTTGTGTTTGTGAGAGAGCGATCGAAACGGCTCACATCCGCACCAGAGGGATCTCACGAGGTTCACAAAGAGGACAATGTACAACAGATAAAACAGGCCTTTTCAGAAAGGGCAGAAGGATCGTTTCTGATCATGTGTTTATGATGTTTATCGCACTCTTCATGGAACTGTGGATTTCCGTGTGATGAATGTACAGTAATGTGAGATGGCACTGAGTGATGTGGAGTGTTTTCTGTGGCAGTGGGTCTGGAGCAGCAGTGTGAGCTGACCTGTCGACCGGTCGGGTATCGCTTCTACGTGCGGCAGGCGGAGAGGGTACGAGATGGAACGCCCTGCGCAAATAACACACCCAACCATGTGTGTGTGGGAGGACGCTGTCTGGTGAGAAAACAACTAGGCTGACATGCACCAATATGATAACATCATCAAGTCTAAATCTGTGAGGACAGCATTCTAGAATCTGGCAGCTCCATGTTTAACTGTAATGGTAATGAAGACATTGTTTCCTCTGTGTGTGTGTGTGTGTGTGTGTCAGAGCGAGGGCTGTGACGGTGTGTTGGGCTCAGGATTGGTTCGGGATCGCTGTGGTGTGTGCGGCGGAGGAGAAAGCACCTGTGAGAGGGTCACGGGAAGTTTCCAGAACACCAGTGTCCCGCTGGGCTACCACAAAATCCTGAACATCCCCCCCGGAGCCACGGCCATCAACATCACTGAGAGACGAGCCAGTCCCAACTATCTGGGTACAAACTCTGTGTGTGTGTGTTTGTCTGGTTTGGAATTATTTTCTGCAGTTTTCTTCTTGAGGAAGCCGCTTCATTAAATGAAATGCTAAATAATGTCTTAATCAAAATGTGTAACTGGCTAAAACTTAAAGGGTTAAACTGCGGGTCAGAAAAGATCATTAGCTCTGTGTTAAATGGAAACCTGAAAAATGATTAATTATGCCAACTTTATATTGGGAAACAGCTTCATCTAATTTCATACATTTTTTATGTATTTTTCATTTAAAGCAAATGCATGAATTGTATTTATTAAAGATTATTTATTATAAAGGCCATACTTAATCGAGCAGGAGCAGAGTCTAGTCTTCCTAGCAGACGACGTGGGTCTGAGGACCGTCGTTTTTAGGAGACTTCAGCTACGAGAGTCCTGATGCTGCGGCAGGCCCCTCCGGGGGAGAGCAGTGTACACCGCATTGCACGATGCCCGTCTCTCCTCAGTGCCCCCAGGAGATCAATCTGCCAACCCTGCCGGTTTTCCAGGGTGCAGCGGTCTCCGGCTAGCGCTTCTCTCAGTTACCGCCTGAAAACGTAGCGTGCTAAGAGGCTTGCGACCTCCTGGGAGGTTTTCAGAACAGCTAGTGTGTCACGATCGATCAAAAATATGCACTTATCGCCATCCTTCTTCATCTGAAGTTCCTGAGGTTTGCTTTTGGGAACAAAAGCCTACCAATACAGATCTTCCAATGGCCTTGTACTCTCACCCCACACTTTCACGACTCAACCACATTGACGATTGGTTGATATTAGCTCAATCAGAGCAGATGACGGTTCGGCATTGAGGTGTCATTGTAGCTCACATGAAAGAGCTGGGGTTAAGACTTAACTCCAAGAAAAGTGAGCTTTCTCCAGTACACTCACTATCAAGCAGTCTCGGAGATTGCTGGGTCTGATTGCAGCTGCGTCCAACGTGAATACTATTGGCCTGCTGTACATGAGACCCCTACAGTGGTGGCTCAGGACCAAGGGATTCTCCCTGAGGGGAAACCCACTTTGCATGCTAAATGTCACACGGCGGTGCCTACATGCCTTGGATATGTGGAGAAAACCTTGGTTCTTGTCTCAGAGCCTGGTGCTGGGAGCTACTTGTCGCCATGTAATGCTAGCGACAGACACATTTCTCACCGGCTGGGGTGTGGTCATGAGTGGCCACCATCCGACATGGCATTTCATCTGCCTGAGGATGCTGGCTGTGATTTGAGCACTACATTACTTTCTCCCAGACCTAAGAGGTCACCGTGTGTTGCTGCGCACCGACAACACAGCAGTGGTCTCTTACATCAACCACCAAGGAGATCTGCGCTCACGCTGTTTATACAAACTAGCGTACCAGATCCTTGTGTGGTCCCAGGGTGAACTCCTCTTGCTGAAAGCAGTCCACATTCCTGGGCATCTTAATATGGGAGCAGACATCCTGTTGAGGCAGGGGCCGAATGGCGGCTTCACACCGAGATGATGAAGCAGAGTTGGAGAGGTTGGCCAGGCTCGGGTGGATCTGTTTGCGACTTGAGAGGCATCGCACTGTCCCCTCTGGCTTCCCCTTGACTCATCCAGCTCCACTGGGGCTGGGCACCATGGTACAGACGTGGCCGAGGCTTCATCTGTACATTTTTCCCCTGATTGCTCTGCTCCCGGGAGTTCTGGAGAGAGTGCGCCTGGACAAATCCGGCTGCTGTTAGTAGCCCCGTTCTGGTCGGGCCGGGCATGGTCCCTGGGCCTGATTTGTCTTTTTGACGGCACTCCATGGGAGGTTCCCGTCAGAAGAGATCTCCAATCGCAGGCGGAGGGTGTGCCCCCGCACGGAGCTTAGAGGCTGTAGGTGTCGTCTCTGAGGAGGCACAACTTTTAGCTTCTGGTCTCTCAACCAAGGTTATTAAGACCGTTCTCCAATCCAGAGCTCCCTCAATGAGGAAACTGTATGCCTGTATCCCCAATTCTGTCAGGCTCCTGTCTCCTTCTCTTGCTTTAGCTGTGCTCTTCCACACTAGGCAAAGATTTGAAAGTCTGGCGGCATGGGCATTCTCGTTCCCCAATCGTTCTCGAAGGAACATAATGCTGCGTCGCAGTTCCACACTTCCCGTATCTCTGGAGGCTGATTACCGGCTTCGCCGATCATGCTTTTATGCTTCCTGGTCTCTGACGTCACCCGCCTATGACGTCTCGCCCTTCCATTGGACTGTTTACACACGTTATTTAGAGATGTCACGCTGGGGACGTTCCCCAATTGTTCTCGACTCAGCGTGTCGTTTCTTCGAGGATCCAGGGTTACATACGTAACCTTAGATGTTCATCCTGACATTCATGAGCGTGAGCATGTGTGTGTGTGACTGTAAATGCATGCACTCACATCAATTATCGGGATATGTTTCTACCTGCTAATGTAAGATTAGTGTGATTTGGTCATTGTTTCTCTGCGGAAATTCAGCTCATAAACAACAATGGTCACTAGCAGAGAGGTATTTTTTTAATTCTTCACAGCTGCTGTTGATCACTTCAGGTGATCTAGAGCGTGCAAGTTTAAATTCAGATGATACTGTCCCATTGTTTGAGTCTGCGGTGCGTTTGGGGCAGCGATGAGTCACTGTCCTGAGAGGGATGCAGAAATTACGTTCATCTTTATATTAGCCTGAACATGACTCAGGAATGCACATATTCACGGCAGAGGATGCGTGGGGTTTGGAGGATCTCTGTGGGCTGGATTAGCTAATACAGGCATGTTTTGATAAGTGAATATGACCCTGAGTCAGACTCATGGACATGTCTGTGTCTGTTTCTTCGTACGCACAGGTCTGTTTCTCTGTGTGTTCTAGCATGGTGTGATTATGCCCCGAGGCAGACTGCTGTAGCAGACAAAACACTCACCGGGTTACGTGATGGTGTATCCCAACAGGGCCTAAAACAAGCTTTGCCAGAACTGCCAATGGCCGGTGACTTAAAGAAATGAACCGGCCAGAAATATTTTTTACCAGCCATGAAAACAAACAAACAAAAACAGGCAGTTATGACACCAAAATTTTAGATAATAGCAATAAAATAACAATACTTGTTTATTACTACCAGTTTAAATATTAGTATTCCACTAGTTTAGGGGTCAGTAGTGTAGTTTGGTTACTAATATTTATTTAATTTTCAGCATTGATTTAGTTCAGGTGTTACTAGTTTGAGTAGTCATGCTAGTTTAAAGTATCTATACTTCTCTAGTTTGAACGTCAGTAGTTTGGGTAGTTTAAGTCAGTAGTTTTGGTAGTCATACTACTTTGGTAATCAGTGTTTTTCTAGTTTAATTAACTAATTCAGTTGTGATACTAATTTAACTATCAGTATTAGTCTTGTTTAGGTGTCAGTAGTTTGTCTAGTTTGGATAACACTAGTTTAATGATTTTTATTATTATTATTATTTTAGCTTTAATGGACTGGTTTGGGTGTCAGTAGTTTTGGTAGACATACAACTTTGATAATCAGTGTTTTTCTAGTTTAATTGTCAGTATTTAAGTCATGATATACTAGTTAAACTATTTCTACTTTAGGTGTCAGTGTTTTAGGTAGTCATGCTAGTTTAAGTATCAGTATTAGTCTAGTTTTGGTGTCAGTAGTTCTGGGTAGTTGTATTGGCTCAAGTGTCAGTATTTATCTAGTTTAGGTATTATGTTTTAGGTATCACTTGTTTAATAATACTAGTTAATACTTGTTTAATGATATGCTTGATTAACGATACTAGTAATTATCAGTGTTTGCCTAGCTCATTTCAATCGATATCAATGTCTATCAGTATTTTTCTAGTTTTAATGTCAGAGATTGGCTAGTCATACTTGTTTACTTAGAGTTTGTCTGGTTTATGTAATCAGTATTGGTCTTGTTTAGGTGTCAGTGGTTTGAGTAATCATACTAGTTTAAGTATGATTATTGTCTTGTTTAGATGCCAGTAGGAGTCATTTTTAATTTAATCAGTGTGTTGTGAATAGCTCAGCTTTGATCATGTGGTTTCAGAAGAATTTGATGACCAATGATACGAGATATGACAGAGATCTCATTATTAGGGATCTATTTTATGGGGAGACACATGTCCTTAATTTTAGTTTTCTGATGTCTGTGCTACATCCCTTCCTTTTCATTTCTTTTTCTTTGATACTTTGGCTATGAACTCATCTTGGAGGAGAATTCCTAGTTTCATGTGATGTGTGATTATGGTAGGAAACTCATAAAAATAAATCACAAGCAGAATAGAGATCTGTAATTACAGACAGCTAAAAACAGCTTTCCACACGTTCCATAAACAAATAATGACTCAGATGAATCTCAAAAAAAATCTTCCAGGGACAAGTCTGTTACGTTGTGTCAAAGGAAGGCAGATGAAGGCAAAAGGTGCAATTTCAATAAACTTGACTTAATATGTAAATACAAGCCGGAAAAAGTCACAAGAAAACACACAGCTAAGGTTAAAGTAGAACAGACAAAGGCTAAGGGAGAACTGAGGGTGTAAATGGGGGAAGCAAACAAAGGAACTGATGAGTAAATTAATCAAACACAGGTGAACAGAATGACAATTAGGAGACTTAGTAAAACTAGGTCACAGGGGAACAAGGGGCTGTTTCATAAAACAAGTTTACCAAATAAGCCAGGCTTATTTCAGTTAGTCTGACTTAGTTTCACTTGATTTGGTTTCATAAAGAAAAATTACCATAGCCCAAGTTCAGTCACTGTGGTATCTTATGCTGGGAAACTAACCCAGGGTCTGTACCGTGATGGTAGCTGAACAAATTCAGAGTAACAGGATTAGTTTTGAGTTGACGAAACCAAACCTCTCCAATCTGGCATTGTTGGTACCATGATGCTGATCATCAACTTTCTTTGTCAACTCAGGCTTTGATCCTGAGTTTGTGGAGTGCATGCACATGAATGTGTGACATCACTGGCGAACAGCCAATCACGAGCCTCGCAACACAAAGCAAGTTTGAGTTACTTCTCGCGAGAAACCTAGCGAGATTCAA
Source organism: Carassius auratus (assembly GCF_003368295.1). Taxonomy (NCBI): domain Eukaryota; kingdom Metazoa; phylum Chordata; class Actinopteri; order Cypriniformes; family Cyprinidae; genus Carassius; species Carassius auratus. The sequence continues at coordinate 10,042,025 of NC_039283.1, forward strand.
AACTAAAGGTGAAAGGTTTTGCTAAAGGTTAAGAGATTGAAGAAATGTAAACGTCATATAAAAAACAAAGGAGGACAAATAAAATAAATAATAATAATAATAATAATAATATGAATCACAATAATTATATAAATCATAAAATGACTCTGTAATTATCATTAAAGCCAGACTTCTTCTATTTATTTATTTATTTATTTTTTATCATTAGTGACCTTTAATTTGGGGCAAGATAAACTGGGGGAGTGACTGGGGGAGAGACATGTGTCACTTCTCTCACATCTGATTGGTCCAGCTTCAGTTTGAGATCTCTAACCCAGAACATAATCTGCCCCGGAGCAGGTTAGTCCTGGAGTGTACTATGGCAATGAATACCACAAAAGCCAAGCCACTTACAGTACATGGTACCTAAAACCCAGGATTGGTGCAAACCTGAAACTTACCTGACTAGCCAGCTAATCTAGCTTCATGGTACAGCTCTCCTGACAGCAAAATGGATATATTTGCATGACTTTCTAACATTACAGATGAAAAATATACCTGTGACGTTTCAGTTATGCACTGATGAAAACACAGTGTCTCAAATGCATTTAAACAGCACAAATATTCACTGTTTGCTATGGTGGATCGATTTGATCCATGATCGACTTTAAGGGCTGCTTAAGAGTAAGCGTGTACAGCAAATTATCCTGACTCATTGAACCTGGATCGAATTAGTGAGATTGCGTGAACTTAAAACTGTCGTTTTTGAAACCGCTTTAGTACCATTTGAATTTTGTTAGATTATTTAAAGTCAGGTTTGTACTTTAATGTGTTTGTGTCTGCAGCCCTGCGCAGTGGAACAGGTCAGTCTGTGGTGAACGGACGCTGGGCGGTCGATCCTCCGGGAGAGTATCAGGCTGGAGGAACCACCTTCCTCTACAGCCGACCCAAAGCTGGGCCTCAAGAGCAGGGAGAAGAGAGAGGAGAAACCCTCAGCGCTCCTGGACCCACAACAGCCCAGCTGCAGCTATACGTAAGCACACACACACTCACACACACACACACACACACACACACACACACACACACACACACACACACACACACACACATGTTCTTGTAGTATATAGAGAATTTTGGAAAAAGTCTGGCTTGTGTGTGATGGAGCACAAACTCTGAACTGGGAGGTTTTACTGCAGGAAAGGACGGAAGGATTGAGCCGCAATTCTGTTTATACATGACTATTGTGTTTATTGATGATGACATTACATGAATCTAACACTACTCCTGAATCATGTTAGGAACTCTCTCATTTTCCAGTAATGGCTCATATCATGAAACAGTATGAGACGATACCAGAAGGTATTTTAATGTAATACAAATACACACATGATCAGTATTTAAGTAGTGACACAGTAGTTAAATATCAGTATTGGTCAGGTATCAGTAGTTAGTTAAAGTGTCAATATTTGTTCAGTTTGGATATCACTAGTTTAATGATACTAGTTGAACTGTTATAATTGGTTAGTTTAATTATCAGGATTTGTCTAGTTTGGGTGTCAGTAGTTTTGGTAGTCGTACTAGTTGAGGTATCAGTGTTTGACTTGTTAAATTATAAATATTTAAGCTGTGATAGTTTTAAGTATCAGTATTGGCATAGTTTAGATATCAAAAGTTTAATGATACTAGTTATGTTTCAGTATTGGTATAGTTTAGTTATCAGTGGTTTGGGTAGTTATACTAGTTCAAGCATAAGTATTGGTCTAGTTTAGATGTCAGTGGTTTAGTTCGTTATTCTAGTTTAAGTATCACATTTGGTCAAGTTTAGGTATTCTAGTTTAATGATACTAGTTTACTCTTCATTAATGGTCTAATTTAGGTCTAGGGTTTGTGTAGTTATACTAGTTTACGTTTCAGTATTAGTGTACAGTGGTATAGGTCTTGGTGGTTTGGATAGTCATACAAGTTTAAGAATAAGTATGGCTCTAGTTTAGGTATCACTGGATTGGTAGCCAAACTAGTTTTAGTATTTGTATTGGTATAGTTTATGTATCTTTAGTTAAATGATACTATTTTATGTTTCAGTATTGGTCTAATTTAGATGTCAGTGGTTTGGGTAGTTAAACTAATTTAAGTTTCAGTTTTGGTCTAGTATATAGGTGTGGTAGTCATAAAAGGACACAGAAGTAGTTTAAATCAACAGAAAATGGGTGGTTTTATTGTAGTCTCAAACAGTGCAAAGTGTGACACAGTAACAGCGTATCACCAATTTGGTTTTGGAAGAATTCATGAACTCTAGCCTTAAGTGCATGCAGATTTTAGGAGTGTGTGAGTGTGTGTGTGTGTCTGTGCATCAGTGAAATACAGCCGATGATAACTGGAATGCACTCATGGAGTGAGACGTTACCATATGCTGGAGTTTATTAACCTGTTTTTTCACTGCCCCTCTCTCTCTCTCTCTCTCTATCTTGCTGTAGATTATTTTCCACAGACAGAATCCAGGCATAGACTACGAATATTACATCCCAGTGGAGAGACGGAGGGACGGAGAGAGAGAAGTACACGGAGAGAGGGAGCGAGGACGGGCGGCGCTCAGAGAAATCAGTCAGTTATTCTACAGTCTCCTTGTCACAGTCTCTCTCTCTTTCTCTTTCGCTCTCTCCCATCACCTCAGTTTCTATTTTTCTCTTCTGACGATCTTCTCGCTCACTCTAAATTTACAGTGTTTATATGTGTGTGTCGTGCAGTTATATTTCACTTGAGCAGTCTCTTATTTCACTTCTTGGCCACTGCTGAACCCTTTTAAGGTCATTACAGGAGAATGGGCCTGCGACTGTGTGTGTGTGTGTGTGTGTGTGTGTGTGTGTGTGTGTGTAGTGGGCAGCAGAGGATGATGTTTAACAGAGTTTTTATAAGAATGGGGTCACAGGGAGAGTGTGTGTGGGACATGAGGCTAAAAGCATGAATCAGGCTTTAGTTCTGTGCCAACCCTACTAAAAACGATTTTTGGTGGAACTTGGGAACAGGCTATGAGACCGACTAAATCAGCTTAAACCAGCTAATACCAGCACACCACAGACTGGTTTAAGCTGGTCTTTTCAGCAAGGAATTAAAACCTAGTGAGACTGCCTTGATGTCCACTCCATACTCAGACTGCAAGGTTACCTTCTGAAGCAGCATCCTGGAAAGGGAACCTCATCAGTGACCATTTATTTAAACTAAAGGTCTGTCGCTGCATGTTGCTAGACTAAAAGAATATTCTAAAGGAGGTTCACATATGCAGTAACTTGCAGTACAGTTTTAAAGAGAGTATGAGTACCGTATTTTTCGGACTATAAGTCGCACCTGAGTATAAGTTGCATCAGTCCAAAAATACGTCATGATGAGGAAAAAACCGAACTATAAGTCGCATTTATTTAGAACCAAGCACCAAGAGAAATCATTACCGTCTACAGCCGCGAGAGGGCGCTATATGCTGCTCAGTGTAGACTTCAGGAGAAGCGGAGTAGAGCGCCCTCTGGCGGCTGTAGACGGTAATGTTTTCTCTTGGTTCATTTCTTTTGGTATTTTAATTTTGATAAATAAGTCACACCTGACTATAAGTCGCAGGACCAGCCAAACTATGAAAAAAAGTGTGACTTATAGTCCGGAAAATACGGTATTTGTGAAAACATGAGCAACAACAGCTGTTAGCAATGCAACAATTCAAATGCACTGGTGCAAAACAAAAACTGTACTTCACTACAGTTTTTTTATGTTAGCACAATTTTTTTTCATTTTTTACAACGTTCTCTTGTGAAAAGTAGTGTGCTTAATTGTAAGTGTATTTTGGATCTTAAAAGTATATTTAAAAAATATACAGTATATTTGCAGATAATATAATAATATTAATGAAATGCAAGTCCATTTGAGTGTACTTAAAGAGACTTTGATGACTGTGTTTCTTAACACATTTAAGTACATTACAGATGTGTAATTACAAATATATTTAAATATATGACACACAAGTTTCAATAGAAATGCCATTGGATTTTAGTTTAGGCAGCGGCTATTTGCACTGAATGAAAATAGACACTCCGTTTAGTTTATCATAAATGCTTGTCAGTACATTCAGCAGTAAAACACATTTCAAAGACAACAGAAGTCATACATATTTAATTAAGTCCCGATCAAGTAAGAAAAAACACTGCACAGTTCAGCTAAATGCATTTAAAGCAGCAGTCAGTAACTTTTGACGCTCTAGCGGTTAATAAACAGAACTGTTTGCGTCTTGCGGAAGAACATCGTAGCCGGAACTACTTCTCTCTGTTTATGTCTATGAAGAATCACAAAGGTGCTGGGTTACTCCGCCGCGGTACCCCCGAAGCAATCTAAAATAGTCTGAATATAAACACTTATTATAGGTGCAGCCTAGTGATTCAGGACAAACTAAAAACACGGTTTGGAAAATGGATTCATGGTGTACTCGCTTATTATATACATTTTTCTACATTTTGAACACAAACAAAGTTACGGACCGCAGCTCTGATTGGTTGTTTCTTACCGGGAGCGGTGTATTTCTGCAAATGGCAATAGGACACTGGGAGGAGCCAGTGGAGCTTGATTTTTACACAGATTATCTGTCTCATATTCTACTGTCAGGACATAATGACAGGTTTAATAAATATGTAAAAAATATATTTTTACAAAAGTTACCTGCTGCAGCTTTAATATAAATGTAAATATAATACATTTTTAATTTAAAATAGCATTTTTTTTTCAAGTACATGTTATTTCTGTATTAAGTACTCTTTTAAAAAGCATGCGTAGGTGTATTTTTTTTCTCAAGGTTTACTGTTGCATGACTAATTGTTGAGTTCACACTGGGTTTTGAGCTCTTCTCTCTCTGTTTCAGGTGGCGTGTCAGTCGACAACCCTCTTGCTCCTCCACCTGTGTCATCTTCTTCCTCTATATCTGACCGATGGCCACCAGAGAGGCCCCGCCCACAGGGCCTAGGACCCAATCGGAATGCTCGGATCCCTCCGAGAACAGACCTCCCATTGGACAATCAGCCTGTGTTTGTGTGGCGCAGAGGAGCGCTGACTGAATGCACAGCTACCTGTGGAAAAGGTCAGAGAATAATACATTTCAGAAAGAGTGTATTCGAATGATGAAGACTGGAGTAATGTCCTGAAAATTCAGCTTTGGTTACAGAAATAAATTACAGTTACTCACATAGAAAACAGCTGCTTTACATTGTAATCATATTTCACAATATTACTGTTTTAACTGCATTTTTGATCAAATAAAGGCAGCCTCAGTGAACGTAAGAGAAAAATCTGCATATATCGACTGCATGTATTTAGTGAATGACAGCTCTCTTTAGTACAGTATAAATCCAGAGTTTAGCTCCGCATGGATCTGTGCTTCAGACTCTACAGCAGTTGAAAACACACATTACTGCTTTGAGAGGCTCTTCTCTGAACCTGTGATCCAGACTGGACGTGGTGGATTAATGCTGTGTTTATTTGTAATGGGAGAGCTGGAAACACTCAGAGAACATGAACCCATTGCCTACTAACATATAAAGAAGGCCAAGCGCTGTGGAACAGGGCGTACATGTGCCAAACTGTTCGGGAGTTTCTCTGAAGGGCTGTGTTTGTTTTTGAGGGGTTTCTCAGCTGCTCACCACTGGTTTTGATTAATATGATTTGCCCAGTGTGAATTTGCAATCTGCTGCCTCCTTCTGGTGAGTTTAAAGAGCGCAGACTGAGTGCACTCTTAGAAGCAACACTATTACTATTGATACTATTGCTGCAGAGCATCCATTGATGAGACACGGATGCAATGCTACATTTCTACAAATATCTTCTGACGAAAAATTACATTTATTGAATCTTGGATGGCCTGAGGGTGATCACATTTGATATATATTTTAGGTGAATTTGTAATGGTAATAGTGTTGCTTGCCTTTCTGATGGCACCCATTCACTGCTGAGAAGCAAGTGATGCAATGCTAAATCTGATGAGGAAACAAACTCGTATGCACCTTGGATGGCCTGAGGATGAGAACATTTTAAGATGATGTTCAACTATTACTTTTAAAGAAGAAAAACACAAGGACCAACCTCCCAGAAGACCGTGCCATCAGGTTTTACACCACTTATTGTTGTATTATGAGTGTGTTTGCTTGTTTTATGATGAGTACATGTGTTTGTGTGTATTCAGGCTCTCAGTACAGAGAGATTGTGTGTGTGAATCGACACACAGAACAGGAAGTTCATGAGCGGAGGTGTGACTCCGCAACCAAACCTGCGCCGGAGGAGGAGCCGTGTAACGTTCATCCCTGTCCACCGTTGTGAGTAACTCTGTGTGTGTGTGTGTGTGTGTGTGTGTGTGTGTGTGTGTGTGTGTGTGTGTGTGTGTGTGTGTGTGTGTGTGCGTGCATAGACTACTGCTCAGAAATGTGGGTTCAGGAAGATTTTTTTATTTTATTTTATTATTTTTTCTGAAAGAAATTAACACTTTTATTCAGCATGGAAGCAATAAATCTATCAAAAGTGACAGTAAAGACATTTATGTTATTACAAAATTAATATTTTTCTTAAATGTTTCTTTTTTTTTTTTTTTACTTTTCATCAAAGGAACAAATTACATTTTTTTTTTTATTCACATTGAAAGCAGTTATTTTAACATTTACATTTAAAATTTGATTATCATTTATCAAATAAATGAGCAAAAGAGACTTATTTAAAAATCATAATAATAATTTACATTTATTAACTCCAAATTTTTGATTCATCCATCTAGAGAATTAATTACAGATTAAATATGAAACCGTTTTCTGTAATCATGTCTGTAAGGGCTCTTATAAAACCTCAGATTTCTGCTGGTCCAGCTCCTGCACCACAGACTTACTGCTTGAATATATTAGGGTTTGTATGAGTATCTGAGTGAACTGTTGTGCTTGTAGCTGGGATATGGGTGTGTGGTCGGAGTGCAGTGTCTCCTGCGGCTGGGGTGTGCAGCAGAGACACATTCAGTGCAGGCAGAGTTTTGGGAATCGCTCCACCATGGTTCACCCTCAGCGCTGCGCCAGTCTCAGCCGCCCCAACGCCACACAGCCCTGCCACCCACACGTCTGCTCGCACTGGGAGATCAGCACCAACTGGAGCACGGTGAGACTACAGATGGTTCATTTGGTTTATTTACTACATTTTATATTAAGTAAAATAAGGATTTTTAATATATTGGCGCAGCTGTGGTTTTTTATGAGAGCTAGGGTTAGGAGTTATGCACTGTCAAACCCTCTCATTAACATTGTCATTATAAACTTTCTCTTGTGCATGCATTTAAAAATGTTTAGAGGACAAGAAGGACCTTAAAAAGGACAAAAAGTTTATATTAATATTTTTCTCCACTTTCACTGACACCAACATCAGTCCTGATCATAATTGCCAGAAAATCAGTTTTTATTATTCATAATTAACAAAATCATCATCATTATCAACATTTATTGAAATGCCAGTTTTTTCTGTTTTTTCTTTAAATGCTGATTTGTTTACATAACACCACTGTTTTTTATATAAATAATTATAATAATAATAAATTAATTCCAATTCATATATAAAATGTAAAAATAAAATGTATTACTACAGTTTTGGTTAAGTCAGTGATTGGAAACTACATTAATTATGATATATTATTATTATTTTTTGTGCAGTGTCAGAATGAAAAAAAATTCATAAAAAGAAAACCATTCACAAACACATAAAAACACACACTCTGATATCCATTCCCAGTATACCCACACAATTCAATACACCTTTTTTCAGCAGAAGCAGAAAACAAGAACAAAACAAGTATTCGCTCAATAGTTAATAGGAAACAGCTGATACTAGAAAAATAGTTCAAATTAAAATAAATAAATAAATAAAAACAGTAAAACATCTGAAGGCTTGCCCACAGAGCAAAAGCCTATCAACAAAGAATGTGTGATGCTATGCTTCAGTTGCGCTGGGAATAAATGTTGTAGTTTTATTAGGTTTCATTTTAATTGGGAGACATTTTTGTCCTTAAAGAGATAGTTCACCCAAAAATGAAAATCAGCCCATGATTTACTCACCCTCAAGTCATCCTAGGTGTATATGACTTTATTTCTTTCAGACGAATACAGTCTGAGTTATATTAAAATATCCTGGCTCTTCCAAGCTTTATAATGGCAGTGAATGGGTGTTGATATTCAGAAGTCCAGTTAACTGCGTCCATCCATCATAAATCATTCTCCACTTTTAATATAACTCTGACTGGACTCGTCTGAAATGTGTTGTTGTCTCATTGTTTTTATACTGTTTTTGAATGCAACATGTTTTCTTGTGTTAATTCCTCCTATGAAACATGTTTTGATATGGGTCAGATGAATCCAGAATTGTTAATCCAGGCTAGATGTTCAGGCAGCCCACTGAGAAGCAGATTTAGGAAATATGTGGTTTTGTTCTCATGTGTAATTGTGCGTAAGTCTGCTCACATAGACGTGTTTGTGTGTGTGTTTGTGTGTGTGTGTGTGTGTGTGTGTGTGTTTCCCACAGTGCTCAGTGGATTGTGGAGTGGGAAAGAGAACCCGGAGCGTGCGCTGTGTAAGTGACCATGGCAACACTGTGAGTGACAGGGAGTGCAGTGACAGGCTCCGCCCACAGCGCACCGAGGACTGTCACATGGGTCCTTGTGTCACTAACTGGTACTTCACGGACTGGACAAACACTGTGAGTAGTGACCAGTCAGATTCAGGTCATTTGATTCAATTCTATATTTATGTAGCAATATTTAATTAAATGTGGGAAATGTTTCTCTGTCAGTGCTCTGCGACGTGCGGGCCGGGCGTCCAGCGCAGAGAGGTGGTGTGTCTGACCGGCGGAGGAAGGAGAGAAGGAGACGGAGGAGGGGAGTGTGGGGGGGAGAAACCGGCTGATATGAAGGCCTGTAACGGGGGTCCCTGTACACCCATCCACCTCTGGTACAGCGGACCCTGGGGACAGGTGAGGACCGGCTGTCTGCAGCTAACACTAGCGTCTGTGCTAGAATAGAGCAGAAGAATGAAGTCTAATAGAATAGAATAGAATAATGTCGAAAACACATCAAATTAAATGGAACCAAAAATATAATCGAACAATAAAGAGTAGTGTACAACTGAACAAAATATATTCTGTTTATATTTCAGATTCTATTTATTTATTAAGAAACATTGACCCTCTAAAAATAGCACTCTCTATTTTATTTATATTCTTTCCACTTGGTTTGGTTTTCATCATTAAAAAAGCCCTAACAAAGCTAAATATAGAACAGTGTTGAATATATTAACAGAATAGTACAGAACAGAAGCCATTTAGAATTAAATTCAAATAATTCAATTAGAACAGTCTCAAATAGAATTATATAGAATTAATAAAAAAAACTTACAGTTAAATCTTAAATTAAACAGAAATAATAAAAGGTATTAGAGCAATATAGAAATAAATTGAATAGAATAAATATTAATAGAATAGAATAGAACAAAATTGAATATACATTTAAACAAAACAATAAAATAGTGCAGAACAGGTAAAAAAAGTTTAAGTAATAGATTGTTTTAAAAATAAAATATAACAATATAGAATAGTATATCATCAAAGAAAACAAAAAAGACTTAATAATTTGAGCTAAATATAATGGAACAGTGTTGAAGAGAACAACCGAACTAAACTGAATAAAGTTGCACAGAATAAAGGTGAATAAAATATAACAAAATTAAATGTAAAACAATGTAGAATAGAATAACTGAATGGTACTGAACAGAACCAGTAAATTAGAATAAGGTTAAAATAATTCAATTAGTGTTCTAAAAACAGAAATATGTAGAATAGGAAAGTGAACCACAAAGTAAACCAAATCAATTTAAATAGAGCAAAAATTAAATATAATAGAAACATGCTGAATAGAATAACATTGAATAGAATGGAATCAAATTGCATAGAATAAAGATACATAGAATAGAATCGAGTTAAATGCAGAATAGTTTAGAATAGAATAACTGAACAGAACAAAACAAATTAATTAGAATAAAGATTAAAAATTAAATTAGAACAAAGATTAGATAATTAATTAGAATAATGATTTAAGTAGGATAGTTAATTGAATTAAAAATAATAATTCAATTAGAAGATTCTAAAAATAGATAAGTTAAATTAATAAATAGTATGGTATGTAATAGAATAGTCCAGTAGGCAGTCGTCACTCTTGCCAAATTTACACTGCAGAGATGTTACAGGAGCTCTTCTGAAGTGGCATTTATGTGTCTTGACACAGCCTGTTTAATGCTGCTCAGAGGTGGCATGAATGCTATTTCCGCTGTATACCTTGACACTAGCAGCTGCTAGTCTGGCTTGTGTGCAGCATTTTAAGCGGGTACAGAACAGCCAGCATTAGCTTGACTGTGTAAAGACCCCTTCTGTCTCTGGCCTCTCTCTGCTGAACAGTGTAACGCAGCGTGTGGAAGCGGCACCCAGCGCAGGGACATCATCTGCGTGAGGAAGACAGGAAGTGACTTCACCATGAGCGCTGCCAGTGAGTGCTCACACCTGGAGAAACCGTCTCCCGTGCAGCCGTGTGAGCTGCAGCCCTGCACACCGCAGTGGTTCACCACCGAGTGGAGCGCGGTGAGGACGGCTTCATCTGTCCTGCAGGATCTGCTCTTCCTCTGCTGTCTCTGACTTCCTCTCTGTGTCTGTCCAGTGCTCTCGGTCCTGCGGTGAAGGGGTGCAGACGCGGGAGGTGCGCTGTCTCACTGCTGACAAACAGCACAACACAGCCTGTGATCTGGACTCAAGACCAGCCCATGAGCGCTCCTGCAACACCATACCCTGCAGTCCCTTCGAAGGTGTGTGTGACAGGGCTTTTACAGTCTTTAGATGAGTCAGATTATAATCCCTCTCTCTCTCTCTGTAGATGAGAACTGTAAGGACAGAAGACATAACTGTGTAACGGTGGTCCAGGCTCGACTCTGCGTCTACTCTTACTATAAGAGCGCATGCTGTGCGTCCTGCACCCAGAGTGCTCAGCGGGCCAAGAGACATTAACCCTGCACAAGCCACAGACACGTCAGCTTCAGAGATTCACCACCAGAGCCAGAACTCAGCCAATCACAGTTCTCTCAGAGGAAACAGCCAATCAGACGCCATTCAGGTTCAAAAGGAATTCCAACTTGAACTGAGCTGAGATCAGGATCCCTTTAAACTCAAATCTCTTAAAAATGTTATCGCATATGAGCTCATAGTCTCAAATGATTCACATTAGCTCTTTCCCCACTGGTGACGAGTGTTTAGTACACTATACTGTTATAACCATTCCTTAAACGATCTTTAAACAAATGAGCTGACATCGCAGGTCCACATTCTGGACACGTATATGAAGATATTGTTAAGTGGGAACAATTCTAGAAGTTGCTTAAGTGCTTTCCCACATTAAGTATTTCATAATGTTTTTTTTTTTAATTGCAAGTCAATGGATACAGAATCTGGTATATGTACCAGTAATCTGTCTCATTTATTCGGTTTATGAGTTGTGCGAAAACAGATGACAAGCATTAATTACACACCTAATGTGCGTCATTAACCCCTAATTATGTTGTATTAGAACTAAAACCCTACTGTGGAAAAAGAGAGACAAATATTCATCATAATTACTGCACAGAAGCGATAGATTCTTATGCAAACATTGATTCTTCCCTCAAAAATAGCCCCTTTGGCCTTGTCTCGGTGCCCTAAATGGTCCTTAAAATATCAGTGCTTCAGCAAGAACATAAATACTAAAGCATAAGTGCTCACGGCTGTCTTAAAATAGCACCCTTAGTGCTGACAGTCAGACCTGCAGATCGTATTCGAGTGCAGTGTGAACAGAAATCTGGAAATCTACTCTGAATCTAGTCCATTAAGCTATTAGGAGCGGATGAGCATCATGATCAGCTCTCTGTATTTGATTCACTCTCTGTTCTTTAGGTTGCTTATATCTAAATGTATATCAGTTGTTTTGGTGTTTTCATGTTTTTGTCATTTTTTGTGTGACATGTTTGTGTTTTTTTGGCTTTGTTATTTCTAACTGTTTGTATTGGTTGCCCTCAATGTAATTTAAAGCAATAGTTCACCCAGAAAATTTGCTTAAATGCAGTCTCTCTCAAGCCATCCAAGATGTAGATGAGTTTGTTTCTTCATCAGGTTTGGTGAAATGTATCACTGCATCAGTGTCTCAGCAATTGATTCCTTTGCAGTGAATGGGTGCCGTCAGAATGAGAGTCCAAACAGCTGATAAAAACCTCACAATAATCCACAGCACTCCAGTCCAAGGGTTAAGGTGTCCATCATTAAAGCTGTTTTTAATTTAGCTGTTAAGAATATTTCTCTCCTGATTCAGATGTGACTACTTTTTCACTGGAGAAATTTATGGATTATTGACTTTAGCAATGTTTCAAAGTTTAAAAAAACTCTTAATGATGGATTAGTTTCTTAAAAACACACAGCTTTTGGCTTCTCCAGATATTAATTGATGTTTTTATCAGCTGGTTGGACTCTCATTCTGACGGCACCCATTACATCTTGTATGGCCTGAGGGTGAGTACATTTTCAGCTAGTTTTCATTTTTCAACTGTTCCTTTAAAATATTACAGAATCAGAGGCACACTAGCATCACTTGTTATTATTATAAAACGGTTTTGTTGTGCTTTTGGTGTTGTGTAATCCAAGGCCTAAACAGTTGCTATGGATATATGCGAGGGTAGAAAGCATTTAGGGCAGCATTATTTGTGTGGTTTATTCGTTGCATAAGTATTAAATATGCTAATAGTACAGTGATTTCAGCCAGAGACATGTACAATACAAGACCATTGCCCTGGATCAAAATAGATCAAAGATACTCTCTAGTACTACAGTATGTGATCTTCCTGTTACCAGCCCATAGCTAGAACCTATTATGCAATGAGCAGTATTTCAGTGAGCAAATGAATATATAGATGAGTAATGGCAGAGATAGGGTGGATGTTTGTCTCAGTAACTTGACTCAGTCCTGATTGCAAAAATGTTAAATTTTAGTATATAAATACAGTCAGTTGTGTTTGTGTGTGTGTCATGTCTGAGAGCTTATGTACATATTTTGTTTGTATATTATCACATACGTTTAGACAGGTAGCAGATACTCTTTAGAAGAAGAAAAAAATATGTTTTTATATATGAAACAGGAAACATAGCTATTTATCTATGATAAAAAAATATATATAATTTATTTTTTTCATAAACAGATCAGTTACTGTCTTTAGAAATTCAAGATCAACTTGTTGCCACACATTTATGTTGCTTTATTATGGAATAGACAATGTCTGCAGATTTTACCACAATTATTATTCATAATAAACAAACCTAAAACCATTCTACTCTTTTGTCATTGGTGCAGATTTGCCAGAAAATAATTGATATTTTACAGTAACTGACATTAGTAAAACTGCTCTGCTCGTTCACCCGAGAAACAACAGCTTCCTTCTAATCATCTGCTCTCAAGGCAGATCTCAGGATGATGATGTGTGACCTCGGAAGGGGAGGGGGGAGGGGAGGGGTCTGGATCTGGAGGCAGATGGTGACCTTTTCCCAGTAAATCACTCTGAAACCGGTCACATCCCACCAGACACATTTGGGTCACGGGGCTCCGAGTGAAAACACAAGGGTTAACATGTATCACCGTTTCAGCGAATGTGATACACTTATTGTTAATAAACGGTTACATATGATGTTAATAATAAGTGGAATAAAAAAAAAAAATTCCTTCCGTATTTCTTTATTATATTTATGTTTTAAAGTGGTGTGTTTATCTGTTTTACAAGGGCTTGCTCATCCAGTTAGATACCCAGAGCTGTGTTTTATAAATCCTCTCTCAACATTAGATTGCAATATGATGAGCTGCCTGTATACATAAGATCATGACGCGTGACAGCAGCTGTATGCGCGCGCCCGTGTGACGCGTTCGGGTTCAGCACCACAGCGGGAGCCTCAGGGACTGTCAACCAATAACACATACTCTTCCAAAACACAAACTAACATACACCAGGCGAATAAGGGAGACATGCGAAATGTGCAGCTTAGCAGGATTAAGAACCACTGCTTTACACCATCACCAGTGTGCAAGATTAAAGGGACTGTTCACCCGGAAATGAAAATGTGTTGTTAATATACTCACCACCACAGCCCATCCAAGATATAGGTGACTATTTTTATCAGTCGAAGAGTAGAGAAGATTTTTAGCTGAAACCGAGGTCCTTGGTCAGTGGCTACCGGCACTTGAGAGTTAGCAAAAACTAAATTAAAACCCGAAGACATAGTGATTTCTTATTTCTTAAGCAAAATGATCCATCTGTGCAAGAAACCGAAAATTATTTACATTATTTTCTGAAATCAGCAGTTTGTTTACATAGTCATGCAATGACGTAGCATAATTTTTACACAATTATATTATTAAAGCACCTAATAATTATGTGAAATGTGAATGGTTTACATGTCTTAAGCATATAAAGTGAATAAACTAGTCTTCATCAGTTCACCTTTCATTTGGCAAAATAGAATAGGAAAATATGTTTATATGTCATTTTGTACACAAATACATATTAATCAATGACACTTTGATGTTTGAAAGTCTATAGGTTGACATAAATTCAGATATAAATGTAATTAAAAAAATAAATTAATAATTATCGATTTTCAAATATTGCACCTGTCTAACGTCTATTTAGCCGTCAATACTGTTGACGGTGTCCTTTATCGTGAAGACAAGAGCCTGGTCTGTCGGCGGTCTCCCTGTCACCTACAGCAGCAGGCACGGCACGGTTCTGGTGAAGCAGGCCTACAAGCTGGGATTGGTAATGCTGCACTGTAATCATAGCTATTTATTTATATTTTTCATTATATTTTATTATATGATATTGGTTTGAGACTGAGAGTATTTTATTTAGTGGGGAACTTTGCAGCAGTATTTTATTTCTAATTCTTTTATTTTATATATATATTATTAAAAAGTTTTTTTTTAAGTGTATAGTAATAAACAACCTGCAGTCTAATGTTAGCATTTCTTTCCCTTACTGTACCGAAAATGAACCGAACCGTGACTTTAAAACCGAGGTAGCCTGTACACCCCTAGTATATACATATCAGCGGCTCATCGGTTTCCTCAGCCGTGAATCAGTTCATTCATCATAGGATCAGATACGTCAGTATTTTGGTTCATTTTGAGTCGGAGTGACTGTCAGGGGTCTGAAAGTGAGTTTTGATTGAGTAACTTGTATACCTGTGCTTCTTAAACAGTTTTAAATGGTTTAATCTGATTTGGGGACCTGATTCATTCACTTAAAAAGAAACTGATTCAAAAGTATGATTCATCAGTGTTGTAAATAATGTTCATTTTCTTGCGCAGACCGATCGTTTCGCTTCATAAGACCTTAATATATCATCAGGAGCCACGATTATACATTTTGCCTTGCCTGTTTATCATTTTTTTTGTGCCGGCAGCCACTTGTTTGCATTTATATTAATCACCAAGGAACAGCTAAAAATTGTCTTTACTATTCTACTGAGAAAAAAAATATATATATAAAAAAAAACAAAAAAAAAAACACAGGCACCTACATCTTGGACAGCCTTAAGGTGAGTAAATTAACAGAAGATTTTCATTTTTGTGTGACCTGTCCCTTTAAGGTGCTTGAATTTACGCTTTTTATAAAAAATGGGGTCTTAAAAGTAAGTATTCTAACCTACTATAAGCATGTTACAGCGTTTTCAGTCAGTGTTTCAGTCTCCTACATGTCATTCAGAGTGTGCTACTGTAAATGTAGACAGCGTGTGCTCTGTCCCTGATGAAACACGCTCAACTTATGCTATAACTTATCTTTTCTAATCATATTGAATGGCATGTGAGAGTCTGAGTTGTTTCAAGAGAGCTGTAAGTTGCAGACGTTCCCTGCCCCTTACATCACGAGCTTGACAAGCGCTCGTGAGAGGGAGACACCGGCGTGACGTCACACCACAAGAGTTAATTGGAGATGAGGAGAGGAGCAAACACGACCAATAAACACATGCGTTGTGAGGGAATATGTCAAGTGCATTATTTTAGAGCTTACAACACAATCTATATATATTAATAACAAGACATTATAGCCGAAGAAATTGGGCGAAACTGATTTGACAAGAGATGCAGTGAGTGACAGCGCGCGTGAGCCGGAGGACGCGCAGATCCCTGAAGACGTAGCACGGATCTATAGAGGAGTCATCCGAAGATCGCCCTTTAGGTGAGCTGTTTTCAGTCTTCATAAGTGTGTGTTTTCCTCTCGTGTGAACGTGCACTGTTACGCGTTAACGGAGACGGACAAAGAGCTCCAGATCCTCCGCCTCCTGAACAAAGGATGCGCGCGTTCATCCCGGGCGATATGCGCGACTTTATTCATAATGATCTGTGTATTTAAAGATCTGGCTGCCATCATTCTGGCAATCATATCTGTCTTTGTTCTGTTGAACGCGTGAACATGCCATAATTGTTTTAGTGCATTTATGATAATCGCTGTAATTACAGGCAAACGCAGGAGCTTTTGTTTTATTGTTTCTCGTCAGAATTCAGAGTTATAATGCACAGTATTCGTTCATTTATTTATTTATAAAATATTCGGTCGACGTCCAATTTGTATGCCTCTTTTTCATACAGGAAGAACCATATCAAAGGGAGGAAAGATGGACTGTCTTGTAACCCAGTTGTTTTTATGGAAGTCAGATATATATATGAATCATCATAGGTCACATCAATAAGGGCATTTTATTATTGGGTCTGATTCAATAGCATTTATTAATCTTGGTTTATATTATTTTTTATATATCCATATTAAAAATGAAAAAAAAGAGTAATGTATAAATAAATGAGTATTAACCGAGAGTGCTAGCTATATAAATAAGTATTGTTGTCATTTCATGATAGATAATGCATTAATATTACCATAGAATAATACTTTACTGTAAGTTTTATATGATATAAGATCATCTAAAATGATGGTTAAATTGATGATGCATTCATTCATTCATTCATTCATTGTTTTGATCTCACCCCGCTTCCGCAGGCACATCCACACCTCCATCCTCTCTCTCTCTCTCTCTCTCTCTCTCTCTCTCTCCCGCTCTCTCTCCACACGTTCATCTCGTCCTGCATTTCTCAAAACATCGACCCAATGAAGGAGCCCGACGCCATCAAACTCTTCATCGGGCAGATCCCGCGCAATCTGGAGGAGAAGGACCTCAAGCCCATCTTCGAGCAGTTCGGCAAGATCTACGAGCTGACTGTGATCAAGGACAAGTACACAGGCGTGCACAAAGGTAAGGAGGGGACGGGGCTGAGTGTGTCTCAGTCACGACTCGCATGTGTAGAGTGCATTTAAATAAACAGTGTGCTTTAACCCTCTCACAGCGGTGTTCATGTGCATGCTCATGCTACACACTCAGTGTCACTCATTCTAGCTTCTGAAGCGTTTATCACCCACATACAGGGGCATGCAGAGCAGTTTCGTACAGTGCATGTGTGTATATGAGTGATGTTTTTGTCATGGGCTGTGTGTGTGTGTGTGTGTGTGTGTGTGTAGAGGACAGCAGCACACGCCTGCAGGAGCTTCAAGCATGACAATGCACAGCGTGAGTTCGCTGTTACTATAAAAAGGACATTTAGCCTTCTGTGTTGTCGTCTTCATGAACTTTGTTTGCTTTCTGTGTCTTGTGGTTGAGTGTTAGGTTTCCACTCTGCGGTTTAACTCTGTTCTGGGTGTTTGTTTACGCTCGTGTCATTCAGGGTTGAATGAACCCTGTTCGGGGGCTCGACCGGGATTTAATCATGTGGATTTCTCAGTGGTTTAAGGTCACTGAGGTGATTAAAGAAGAAAGACCTTAAGGGAATAGTTCGCCCGTGCATGAAAAATATGGCATCATTTACTCCCTCTCAAATCAATATAAATTTATTTATTTATTTTAATGAAACACAAAAGGTGAGATTTTGAATAAAATTGCGTATTTTGTAGAAAATGCCCAGTCTTTACCTATTAAGGCAATTCAAGCTCCAGGAAGTGGTCATCATGATGACTAATGCACTGTAGTCCTATGATGAGTAAGTAGTTCAGATATTCACTGTGGCTTTCAAATCACTGTGTATTGCCATTAGATGGGTTTGATGTGGAGCAGTGCTGGGTGGATTACTCACAAACTGTAGATCGTTACTCGTTATAAATTGCATGACGGAAATTATAGTTTAAAATGTAATCTGTTGGATTACACATATTATGACTAAATTTTGATTACCTTTGACCTCAAATATATTGCATTCTTTGTTGTTTACATCATGATTTTAACATTGCATTATGCCAGGGATTCATGAATGAACTACAGGGGGTTTAGGAGTTCATGAAAATAAAAGCGTAATTTATGAAAGCGGTTGAATTTTTTAAATGAAAATTTAAGAGAGAGAGTTAGGGTTAGGTTAGTATCTTTCTAACCTAAGTAAAGAGGAAAACTGACATCAAATAAATGAGCATTCACAAGGCAAAATAACCAACAACGCAATAAAGTTATAGATCAACACAGATAAACACTTTGGAAATGAGCAGAAATGCCAAACATGCTGAAGCATAAATAACTGGTACTACAATAACATCATTATACACGATTATAAAACATTTAAAATACAAGCTGACATCATGATCAAACGCGTACTCGCAGACATCACATCTCAGTGTGCTGTGAAAGGTGAGATGGACTCGGATGAGAGGAACCGTGTGGAGCTAATAATGACCTCTTTTCCTTTAAAACAGGAAGCCAGGGAGAGACTAGGAGGAAATTCAGTCCACAGCCCAAAATGAATATCAAAATAAAAGTCATAATAAATTGAAATACAAAATCCAGCACAATCTGTTACCCCCCCAGGGGTGCGTTTCCCAAAAGCAACTATGGTCATAAATTCTGTCGTTACCAATAGAGTTCAATAGAACTAACGACCAATAGCTAACGATGCTTTTGGGAAACGGAACCCAGGATGGGATGTTAATGAAATCTGGTCACAGAAATGCATAAAAAACAGTCGTGTTGGTCAGTACTTTCAAGTGGTTCAGAATAAACTCATGCAGAAACAAATGCTTAATCATCATAGGTTAAAACAATATAAATATGAATATAAATATAAGACACGAATGATATGCTTATAGTCTGAAGTCTGTGACCATCATCCACTATGTGATTTTCTATGAAATCTGTTAACTCAAATCTGCAGACTTTCACCAACTAGTGTCAGCTTGTCCAGACTATAAATCATTATACATTCATGCAGTGTTTTCCACCCTGAATAATGACTTCAGGGGATAGTTCATTCAAAAATGAAATGTCTGTCATTATTTACTCTCCTTCATGTTGTTCTGAACTCGTTTGACTTTCTGTCTTCTGTGGAGCATAAAGGAAGATCTTCTGATGAATGGTGGTAGCACACAAGGTGTAAGGACTGCTGATATGGTGCCGTGATTCTTGCTTTGTTATTTTGGAGCTTAACACACTGGTCCCCATTGACTTTCATTGTATGGAAAAGAGTAGCTGGGATATTCTTCAAAAATTCCTCGTTTATGTTTCGTTTAAAAAACAAATAACAGCATTTCCAGTTTTCCATGATTATTCCTTTAAGTCAATGCACAGGCTAATCCAATCCCAAATTACACTAGCACCTTACTAACCTGCATACCAGCTCAAACCAGGGTTATCTTTGTTAACTAACAATAAAAACATTTAAAATCAATTCCTTTACTTCAGATAAATGAAGGCATAAGCTGCCATCTGATTTTAATTTTTATTTTTTAGCTTCGTGTATGTGTGCATGTTTTAGTGACTTATAAGGACACAAATGTGTATAATGACATGGTTATTACACTGGTATAACAACATACTCATGTTTTATGAGCACATTTCCTGAGCCGTCATTATGAACATTTAAAACAAAAAAAATATTAGTTTATTGAAAATGTAAAAATGCAGAAAGTTTTGTGTGAGGGGTAGGGTAAGGGGTAAGGTTACTGTCGGAGCATAGAGTATTATATATTGAAAAAACAAACACATTACAGCTGAAGAGTCCTCAACAAACATAAAAACCAATGTGTGTGTGTGTGTGTGTGTGTGAGAGAGAGAGAGAAAATGTAATGCGTGTGAAATAACCTTTCTGTCCCTCATCACGTGTAATCATGCTGCTTATACTGTATTCTATATGAAAAGAAAAACATTGATTCAAAAAGTGAATTTTAATCTAAAATGTAGTGTATTACTACATATGACTGATAATAATAATTTTGCATTAATGAAAATTATTCATATTTATATATATTAAAAAAACCCATTGCAAATACTGTATAAACTGTCAGTGAATACTAATAGTGTGTCTTTCTGTCCTAGGATGTGCCTTTCTGACGTATTGTGCACGAGAGTCAGCCGTTAAAGCACAAAGTGCTCTTCATGAACAGAAAACCCTGCCAGGGGTGAGTCCTTTCTGTGTGTGTGTGTGTGTGTGTGTGTGTGTGTGTGTGTGTGTGTGTGTGTGCGTGTGTGTGTGCGTGTGTGTGCCTGTGTGTGTGTGTGTGTGTGGAGGGCATGATCGGGGTCTCGTAACATTTTATCCTCTTTCATGTCCAGCCATCTCTCTCTGTGTGTGTGTGTGCGTGTGTGTGTGCGTGTGCTGTACACACATCCAGACCGTGCTCCGCTCAGAGAGTGTGTGTCCATCCACTGGTGTGGCGAGCTGTATGCATCCACAGAGATTATTTGGAGTATTTCCCACACCTTTTCAAGCTGCAGGCTCTCAGAGATGTGGCATTAAAATGTAAATGCGGGCTGGGAGTGATGACAGGGGGATGGAGGGCTGGTGGGGTGCAAATACAGTAATTAATCCTATTAGCAGCGTGACACCAGGCTGACCTTTAGCTGAAGATCCCGCTGACAGTCTTCTCTGCCTCCTGCCTCTCTCTGACACTCTTTAGATGGACACTTGCACCCTCTCTGTCCCTCGTTCGATGTCTATTTTATCTTTTCCTTTTGTATTTCAACATCTCTGTCCTATTCTATGCTCAGAAGTGGTATTGGTCTGATAGTTTGTAGTGGAATACAGGCAGTAAATGTGGTTGAGGGTGACAGATGGCCCTTTCCGTGCATCACTGAAGCACAAACACTGGTTTAATTTCAGCAGAGAAAGACAACAAGACAATGGGCAATAACTGAGGGCAGCCAGAGACAGACATTATACTTTCCTTTCATCTCTCTCTTTCTGTGTCCCTTCATTCCCCTCTTTCTTCTGAGAAAATGTTGAAGCGTCATGTTAGTGATGAATGTGTGTGTGTGTGTTTGTTTGTGTGTGTGTGTGAGAGAGTGAGTATGTGTGTGTGTGTGTGTGTGTGTGTGTGTGTGTGTGTGTGTGGCCTCGCTGTCCTTTGGGAAGTGCTATTATGAGCAGTTCACTCTCTAATGCTTCTGTGGTGTACTGTAACTCACAGTGTGTGTGTGTGTGTGGGGGGGGGGTGTTTAGTAGTTGGTCAGCAGTAGTGATGATAACACAGCAGCTCTCTCTAATGTAATGATAGCTATAACAATAACTATATTAGCATCCACATATTTGTGTCTACATGTGTGGATGATAACATTATGTTTATTATAAGTGCACTGCAGTTGTGTCATAAATGCTCAAGTGCTTTAAAGTCGGTGGATTCTGATTGGCTGTTAATGTTCTTAATCATTCTTCAGCTTGGAAAAGAAAAAATTGCTGTGAAAGTCTAGTTGTATTTATTGTTGCATGTGCTCAATGTGAACGGGCCTGAACAGTCTCAAATGCTGCACGAGTTCGCAAATCACTATCCGGTTATGATCATTTAGAGATAGTAGAAAGTTCATGCATGCATTGTGGTGTGTGTAACTATTTAACTAAACTCTAGTTTGCATGCAATTGTGATGTGTTCTGTTAGTGCTGAGTCTAGTCTACAGAACTGATAACGAGCTGCCTATAAAACAACAGACATCCATTGGGATAGATCAGAAAGTGCATGTTTTTGTTTTTATGAAGGCATATATCACATGCTAATTAGACTTTGGGGGAGGGGGAGGAGGGGTGTAGTAGTAGTAAGGACATAAATCACAAACACATTAGTCGAAATGTAATTAGTAGCCATTAAGCACACAGTGCTTTTCATCTGAAGTTGAACACACACACATACTGCTTATAGAAAACAACGTGCATGCACTACTCAGCCCTAAAATCAATTTAGATTTAAATGATATAGTTATGTCTCGGGCGGTGTCTGTCGGAGTGCAGAGATGAGGAGGCTGGTATGGGCTCTGGGACACACACGGTCTGATAATGGACTGTAATGGATTGTGGTGGAGCGGAGGCTGAGCTGTTACAGGACACAGAAACAGTGACATGCATCTAATGACAGCAGCTGCTGGAGTCCAGAGCAGAGCCAAGGGGATCGCTAGAGGTCAACCAGGAGTCACGCCGCACAGTTTGGGATGAGTGCAGTGAGGAGAACTCAGATATATACACTGAAGTCTGGTCAATCCAGCACGTTCATTTAGTGTTGTTAGAAAAACTGAGCGCACCAGGAACAATCAAAAACTATACCATCATTTATTTAAAATACATTTAGTTCATGTGTAGTATGCTTCAAATCCATTAACATAACTGATATATCACTTAAGACTTACTGATATAAAATCATAATTAACTTTCTTTGAAGTATTTCTGTATTGCAAAATGCGCTTTTCTTAATATTATGCCTGAAATGTGTGTTTAATGTCACTATTAATAAGGATTGTATGATCTCTGTATAATATTGGGCTTTCAAGATTCAAGATATTTAAAGTGTACTCAAATAAACTTAAGTACTGTATATTTAGTTGGACTAATACTTGTTCCAGTTTACTATACCAGAGTTATATACCAGAAGTACAAGTGCAGGTTGTTTTTATTAAGCACATACAGTATATTTGTAGTATACTTAGCACGAAATAAATGTATTTTTTTCACTATATTTCATGCCACAAGATGCTGAAATTCTGAAAGATGTGAAACAATAGCACAAGGTTTACATAAACAATTAATCAGCATCATGCACCCAGACTGTGCATATGTATATACACCTGCTCAAAAGTTTGGGTTCTGTAAGATTAATACAATAAATTAATACTTTTATTGATTAAGTGTGTATTAAACTGGTCATAAGTGCCAGTAAAGACATTCATAATGTTACAAAAGATTTCTGTTTCAAATAAATGCTGTTCTTTTGATCTTTCTGATCATCTGTGAATTCTGGAAAATAAAAAGCATCACTGTTTCCTCAAAAATATTGTGCAGCACAACATTAATAATAATCAGAAATGTTTCTTGAGCAGTAAATCATCATATTTTCATGATTTCTGAAGATCATGTGACACTGAAGACTGGAGGAATGATGCTGATAATACAGCTGTGCATCACAGAAATAAATGTATTCACTGAATTTTTGATCAAATAAATGCAGCCTTCATGAGCAGAAGAGACTTCTCTACATTTACAAAACCTTATTGAGCCCAAACAGATGAATTCATCTGCTAAAATCACACATTTTAAAGCTCCATGAACATTTAAGTTCAATTGCAATTAGCTTTATGTTTAAGATCTCATTTTTTCTCCATCCTAATTGATAATAATTGTCCCTGTTCTGTGAAGGATAAAGGCATTGGGGTGAGCTGAGTGAGCTCAGAGAGGTCAGAAGGAGAATGAAGAGATGAGTCGGGCTCTGGGAGGATGAGGATGGGAAATAAAGCTTAGACTGACAGCTGTGTTTCTCTCATTGAGTCGTGCTCCACACGCGTCTCTATCAGCGTCTGTGAACGTGAGGATCTGAACAACAGCAGCTCGTTCAGGAGTGTGTGTCTCCTCACTCTAATACAGAAGCGTGATGCTATCAGAGCGAGGTTATGAGATTACTGATGCTGCTTGTTGAGGCTCATTCAGATCAGATCATGAGGTCTGCTGATGATTCGGACAAATGTACACCTCACGCTCAATGCTATCTCCACTGTAAAACATATTAGTATTAGCAGCACACACTCACACCAACCCTCTGGAGGAGGAGATGGTTGCTAAGAGAGGAGATGAGAGGTTGCTAGGGAACATGAATGATGCAACAAGTGAATGTGGAGTGGAAATATTCAGGAGAGGAAGAAACGTCATAGTGTAGGGACTGATTTTCACTATTAAATAGTTGCTTATTAGCATGCCTGTTATTAACATATACATCTGACCCAATACCTACACATAACAACTACCTTATTAACTATTAATAAGCAGCAAATTAGGAGTTTACTGAGACAAAAGTCATAGTGAATAGTGAGAAGTGCACCTTTAAAAAGTGTGGCTAGTGATATTGTGTATGTTTGTGTTGTATTTTGTGTGTGTGTGTGTGTGTTTTATGTTGAAATCCAGCATGAAATATCAAACTACATCACACACACACACACACACACACACCATGAGGAGGGTCGTTCGATGACTGCATGTTGCCTGTGGATGGAGGGTGAAAAATGCAATTTGTTGATAATCCTCAGATTTAATACTCCATAATCCAGAATGACTGCAGGGCTGAGATTTACAGAGCATGTGCATCTTGCTGTGTGTGTTTTGTAAACTGAACAAGAGGAGTGTGTGTGTGTGTGTGTGTGTGTGTGCGTGAGAGAGAGATAGAGAGAGAGTGCATGAAAATCTATTTATGTGTGAGAGAGACTTAATATAAACCCTACAGATGTGTTTAAATGAAACCCTCATCTAGCAGGATTGTGCTGCGTGGATGTGTAGAGATGCTTTATTAAATAATCATTTAATATTTCACCCAGAAGAGAGTGTGTGTTGTGGTTTCTTGTGTCAGTACATCATATTGATTGAGTGATTGATTGCTGAAGGACATGAAGTGCAGAATTACTGTACCCCTCCACCAGCACATCTAGACCCTCACTATTACTAGTGTTAGTCATGTGACCAGTCCTGGAAGACCAGAGCGGCTTCACTGCTTCAAGTCATCAGATCACTACTGTTTTACTATCACTGATATACTGCTGTAGTTTTTGTGAATACATTAGGTTTTATAGTTTCATTTTAGTTCAGTTTTAGTGATTTCGCTGTGTGTTTTTACCATTAGTTGTTGATTATTTTATTATTATAATTATCTTTTTTTTTTTTACATATGTCTATTCACCTTATGTTTGCTGTAAGAGTGGCATTTGTTAATTCTTTGTGTCTGGCTTCTGGTCTGATCCGCCTCCAGCTTGTTTTGCTGCTTGATATTGCAGATTGGTGTGTTTTACCATATTATTTGAATGTATTATGTTAATTATGGACACACTGGTTTGTAGTGCACGTTCTTCTCATTATGTCCCTATAGTGGCTGATGAAGTGAAGTTTCGCCCGTAGGCTCACTTCAGTGGTGAAGAATAAGCTGGATATGCTTTAATTAAGTTTAGTTTTTCATTTTAGTTTACAGATTCAATTTGAGTTATTTTATTACTTCAGTTTTTTATATTTTATTTTATTTCACTTAATGGTTATATCAAGTAATGATTTCTATTATTATTATTATTTAATTTTTTTATAGTTATAGTTATTAATAATAACTGTGGGTCAGATGTGTTATTTACAACTGTTGGCTATTAGAAAAAACAAAACAAAACACAGACACATATTGAGTTATCAGGAACCTATAGCATAGCAACCACCTGAAATACCTTATCAACCACAGAATTTTAATGTTTCACAATACTGAATGTTTCTGCTCTTATCATTCTCTTCTTCTTCTGTTGGTTCTTTTCTCCTCTTTGTTCTTTATCTAATGACTGATTTGAACTGTTGCCCCCGGCAACAAGCATCCTTGTTTACCTACGGTCAGAATGATGCTGATGAGGTCAGCATGCTGCCATGACAACAGAGCCTGTTGGCTGTGTTACCATGGCAGCGTGAGTGTCACGGTGTTCCAGGAATAATGAACAGTAAATGTAATGTGGTGCTAATCTGGATGGCAGCTAAACAGCTAAACATGTCTTGTTGAAGTTGTAGATCAGTGTAACCGTGGTCCAGAGGCTCTCCTTTTCTCTCTCTCTCTCTCTCTCTGTCTCTCTCCTCGTGTGAGCTCTCCTCGCTCTCATTCATGTCTTCACTGTGTTGTCTGTCAGGATCTCCTCCTGTATTCAGTATCTCTCTCCATGACTAAGCACATCGCTGAGCTCGTGACATTTCACAAATGAGCTTCGTGACTCTCTCTCGCTCGCTTTCACTATACAGTTAAAAACGTTTTTCATTTCATCAGAAAAGCATGTGAAATACTACTATTGTTATTGTAAGTTACCTTGCCATATATAATAGTCCATAGTGCAAGAACTGTGTTAGGTTTACCAGCACTGTATATACATATATATATATATATATATATATATATATATATATATATATATATATATATATATATATATATATATATATATATATATATATATATATATATAGATTTAGTCTTAAAAATATGTATTTTGTAACTTTTTTTATTTTTTGTCAATTTTATGTATAAATAACATAAAATGTTAAATATGTTTTTAAGGTCAAAATACAAGCCATAGTTAAGAGCAATGTATCTTATTTAAATTGTTATTTTTCTTATTTTTAGTTGCAGATTGTGCATGTTAGAGTCTTGTATGTAACTTGTTGTATTGTTACACCTGTATTATTTTGGTTTATCAGTCCACTGTAAGCAGATTTGAGTAAGTTAATGTGTAAATCAGTTATTAATGATTCATAATTATCTTATAATAATCAGGACAGATCACATGCAGCGCTTCTATTAATGCAGAATCTACTGTACAGCCTCACTGTGCCTTTTACATACGCCTTTTCATGTTACAGTCAAAAACAGAGAAATCATGGAGATATACAGTAGAGTTTTAATTTTTTTAAGATACATTTTAGTCTCATCTTTTTCACATTGTTAATGAAAGAAAAGCTGCTAGCAGAGCCATGGCAATGCATTATAAACCACTGTGCTTCCAGTGATTCCCAGCATCTCACTGGTGGATTCACACACACACACACACACACACACATGCACTCACACACACACACACAAACACACACACACATGCACACACACACACACACACAGTTCAGTATAATCCAGCGTGTCTGTGTAATCCGGATCAGATGGCCATCATTCTAAAGCTGATCTCTACGATCCAGTGCACATTAGTTTAAGTGACAGCAGCAGGTTGAAGAGGTCACAGGATATAATGCTGAAGAGCATATGGAAATCAGCGTTAAGCATTAATGCAAAGTGAGTGACCACAGACTGCTATGTGCTGTTTAATATGAAACAGTGACACCAAAATAATGAACTGGCATTGAGAAAAAAATCTGGTGTAGCCGTCATCAAGGTTATGTAGAAACAAGAGGCTACGCTTATGTACTGTGCATGAGAAGTTTTAATCTATTGGTAAAATCTCCTTGTACATGAATAGAGCCTGTATATTTTGTAATTTAAATTATTCTTATTCATTTATTTGTTTTTGTTTTTTCAGATGAACCGGCCCATTCAAGTGAAGCCTGCAGACAGTGAGGGGAGAGGAGGTAAATCATCTGCTATTTGGGTTATTTTAAAGATTTTGACTTGATGAGATCTTCTGCACACTAGGGCTGCATTCAGTTGATCAAAAATATAGTACAAAAATACAAATAAATTTAAATATTATTATAATTTAAAATATCTATTTTCTGTATGAATATCTGTTCAAATGTAATTTATTTCAGTGATCAAAGCAGTATTTTCAGCATCATTACTCCAGGCTTCATGGTCACATGACATCGTTCTAATAATAAGAAACATATTCAATTAAACTTTAGAACAGCATTATTTGTTCAAAATATGTATTTTATTGACTGGCACCCACACTTCATTACTCTGAAGTATTTTATTGGTTTGCTAATACATACTTGTTCTGTCAGCATTGAAAAAAACAACAACATACATTTAACTAAATTAAGGCACTACTAAACCCATTCAAAGAGACATTTGAAGTATTACAAGGACCACTCTTGACAGTGTACATTAAACAGAACAAAATGCATACAGTAAAAAAAAACAGAAGAGACATGGAACTACAAAGATCACAATTAAAGTGTTCGGAGTCAAAAAAAGTGCTAGAATGGAGCTTAAGTCTTTTTTTTAAGGAATAAAGCATTAAATAATCAACACAAACATTAGCAGCAGAACATCCTTTAGTGCTGGAGTGAGAAAAGCTTGTTTGATTCAGCACAGTTTGGATGTAAATGTGGTCCTGCTTCTCATGTAAATGAATTTTGACAATAACAGACCTGCCAACCTTAGACATTTATTTAAGTACCATCAGCGTGTGTGTGGGGGGGGGGGGGGGGTAAACAGTTTAGTGTTTTACTGTTTGCTGTAATGGTTTAACATAACATATAACATAACATAATTTGTGTTTTTTTTTATAATGCCATTCAAAAGGTTAGAAACTCCGGTACACGTCTGAATGGGCTGGGAGATTCATATCTCTGTATTTTTGGCTGATTTGCAGTATACGGTAGCCTGTATATCTTGGTGTTTGATATTTGGATTAAACAAATAAAGTGAATGTAAGCATGTAGGAATATATTATGTGCATTAAAGGGTTAACACATTGTAACACTGCAATCAAAAAAAAAAAAAAAAAAAAATCCTTTTAAAGCAGAAGTTAAAGTTACTAAACTAAAAATAAGGCTTTAAACTGAAACTATAAACATACTTTGAGTTCAAAATGTGTACAGGTTGGCAGGTCTGCAACAGTCAGTTTTGTCCACAATAAACCAATGCGTTTTAAGGAAGAGAAACACTGTGAGAGCTCAACATGAACCTGATGTTGTATGAACACTATTGCTTGAGTGAAACAGGCCTAGATGTCCGTATCTTCTTCATAAGCTTCATTCTGCTAGATTTCAAAAATAGGTTGTGTGCCAGAAGGCTTATTTTCGGTGTAGTCGCTCTCCTGGACAGGCGGACGTTCATCGGTGGCGTGAGTTCTGTCAGACATCAGCATACAGTCATTTTCAGGTGTGTGAGTGGATGGAGCGGATGTGGACCGACAATTGTGTAGTTTTATGATCAAACATATCACACTGACAACCAAGATGAGCCCCAAAACTACGGTGGATGTCTTATAAAGAACCAGAGTTGCTTCATTGCAGTCGGGGTGTGTTTGGTCTCCTGGACTGGAGCGTTTCTCTGTGAATCACACAACAGATCTGGACTCAGAGACTGTGAGCTGCTTACACAAACTGCATCAGATTGTTATTATGTCAAACGACATGCAATATTTAACCCTACAATGCAGTCGAGTTTTCTCAGTCTTACCGTTCACTTCCAGCTCATAGGCATGTGGGTATCCTTTAATGGTTTCATCATCCAAAAAACAGCGGTATACGCCAGCATCTGCCTGGCGAACGTTACAGATGGTCAGAGAGAAATTGCCAGTTTTGAAGCAGGTCTTCTCCAGCGATGCTCTTCCCTCGTAACCTTTGCCAGGAATCACGGATCCGTCCATCGTGTAGTGCAAAACTGTCTCCTTGTTATGCAGCCACGTCACATCCTCGGCGCTGCGTGAATAACAGCTGAAGGTGATGCTGTCTGTCTCGTCTACACTCAGCTTTAGAGCATCTATAGGGGAAATTATTCGATTCAAATCAATGCTTTCACTCAGCAAGGATGCATGAAATTGATCCAAGCTTTGCTGAAGACAGTTATAATACCAAAGATTTCTGTTTCAAATAAAACCTGTTTTTAAACTTTCTATTAAAGTTATATTTAAGTTTCATGGTTTCCACAAAAATAAATCGTATACAGTGACGTCTTACACAGCACGTCCAGTTGAGTTGCTGTTGTAGCCGTGTTACAGATGAACTCGTAGCGTCCCTGGTCTGTGTATCTAGCTGCTCTGAGAAGCAGATGCTGGTCTTTACATGTGAACTCCTCCTCAAAGCCTTCTTCAGTCGTGCACGTATGATCTGTGTATGTGGCGATAGTGGCGTCTGCGGGGGGGCTCTTCCTCCATTCAGCGTGATGACAGCCGCTGGCGTTACCGGGGAATGTGTACGCTCGGTTTATTAATGTAAAACCAGACGGAATATTCTCACAGACAGCTGCTGAAACAAAACCCACACGAGAGACAGACGTGTTAATGATCCATGGAGCAAGTCTGGTTACGCTGTGTTTTAAGTGTCATTCTTACAAAAATAAGTAATATTATATTGTACTGTATTGGCATTGATGGTTCCATGGAAACTTTCCTTCGCACGAAAATGTTCTTTAAAGTGGAGAACGTTTTTAGATAATTAAAATGTTCTTCACATTAATAATGAAATGGTTATTTCAGGAACCGTTCAGTGGAATAATCTTTGAGGAATCAAAAACAGGTCTTCTACTGCATCACTGCGATAAACGTCATTTCGTATCCTTTATTTCTAAGAGTGTACTTATTATAGATTTAAAGAGATCATTCACCCAAAATTAAAATCAGCCCATGATTTACTCCCCTCGAGCCATCCGAGACTTTCTTCTTTCAGATGAATACAACTGGAATTTTTTAAAATTATAGTATAATGGCAGTGAATGGGTGCTGAGATTTTGAAGCATAATAAAGTGTATAAATCAATCATAAAAAGTGCCTCACACGGACCAGGGAGGTTAATAAAGGCCTCCTGAAGCAAAGAGATGCGTTTGTGTTAGAAAAATATCCATATTTAAAACTTTATAAACTGTAAAGGCCCCGTGTCCAACCAAAGCGTTTTTTTTCTCATTTCCTCGTTCCTTCGTCCTTCGTCCTCCGTCACCCATTCACTGCCATTATAAAGCTTAGAAGAGCCGAACATTTTTATATATATATATATGTATAACTGATTGTATTTGTCTGAAAGAAAAAAGTCATATAAATCCAGGATTGCTTGAGGGTGAATAAACCATGAGGTAATTTTTATTTTTTGGGTGAACTATCCGGTTAAGGTTAGGATTTAGTTTGATGTATAGTTAGTTGTTTGTAATTTTGCACAATTTAATGTTATTACTATAGTAAGTACATGTATAACAATGACATAGTAAAATGAAAATGTAAACATGATGTATACAGTGTCCTTCACAAGTATTGGAACAGTAAAGACAAAATAGCTTTCTCTGCTTTCTTCATTTGCAAATATGATTAAAAGATTAATATGCAACAAAACTACAGAATCTAACATTTTATTATTAGGTCTTTGGACACGTACATGTTTTATCAAATAAAAAGGACAGCACTTTTAGAGTTCATCCCACTATTTGATGTGAGCAGAAGTATTGGAACAGTTGAATTTAAAGCAGATGTAAAAGATTAAAGCTAATATTTTGTCTCAGATCCCTTGCATGCCATCAGAGCAGTGAGTCTGTAACACACAGACATCACCAGACTCTTGATCTTCTGCTTTGAAATGCTTTTATCCAGTCTTTAATGCAGCCAGTTCCAACCTCTCCAATAAAGTTTATGAAGTTTTGTCTCATACACTCAAAAAAATATTTAACCCCAAAAGTTAAAACTTATTTAATTCAATTAGATGTCAATTTTCCATCCAATGTAATCACATAAATCAGACGCAAAAGTTAATATTTGTTTAAGCTTCACCTTTTCATGTTCAGTTAACGTAAATGAATTAAATACATTTTATGAAAACTGATGAACTGTGATTTAAGCTTGTATAATACATAAACTTTACTCATTTTCAATAACTTTTTGTTACTTGCTTTATATAAGCACCTTACATTTTCTTAATTCTATTGAATAAATGGACAAAACATGTTACATTTTCAAACCTTTATTGTTGTAATTGAAAGTGACGTGACATTCAGCCAAGTATGGTGACCCATACTCAGAATTTGTGCTCTGCATTTAACCCATCCAAAGTGCACACACACAGAGCAGTGAACACACACACACTGTGAACACACACTCTGAGCAGTGGGCAGCCATTTATGCTGCGGTACCCGGGGTGGCAGTTGGGGGTTCGATGCCTTGCTCAAGGGCACCTAAGTCGTGGTACTGAAGGTGGAGAGCGCACTGTACATGCACTCCCCCCACCCACAATTCCTGCAGGCCCGGGACTCGAACTCACAACTTTTTGATTGCCAGTTTGACTCTAACCATTGGGCCGCAACTTCCCTATTTTTATAATTTTAGCTAAGTTGGCAGGTCCTCAACCCAACCACAAGCTCCACACTTCACCACAACGGTAACTCGCACAAAATACACCAATATAAAGTCTTTTAAAATGCCCATATAATAGAGCATTAGACATGAAAAAGTCTCCTTATTATCACATTTTACTAAAAACTGCATAAAATAACACTTTATTTCAACATTTTCTCTCCCCATATCCAGTCCTGTGCAAAGCATGATGGGAAGTGTAAAACTTATTTTGAGGTACTTGATTGAAACATGTTCTTTCAAAATGAAAACTTTATGTTAAACCAACAAGTCACAGTTTTAAGTCAGTTTAACATGACACAATCATGTTGAACTGAAAAATAGCCAAAATGGCATTAATTCATCATGAATTGTTCAGGTAAAGTGAACAAATGTGAAAAATCATTTTTTTGAGTGTATTCACCTTTTAATCATATTTACATTTTTTAATCATATTTCTTGACTCAACAGCAAACAATTTTGTTTTTATTTTTCCAATACTTATGGAGGGCACTGTATGTACAGCTATACTTATGCATGCATTTGAATTGCAAGAAAATGATTTCTCAACCAAATACTTGAAAATACATAGTGCCTTAGTACTGAACGTCACTGATTAAGGCTAATTATACTGTATAGAGACACAACATCAATCTATAAAAAGGACAAATAAGTGGCCTACCTTTAAAAAAGACACCCATAAATGTTGAAGCCAAAATCAAAATCAGAATAGCCTTCATTGTGATACGCTGAAACACACATCAGGAAATATTGTTACGTCATGTCAGACAGCTTCAAATACACGAAAACACAATGATTCATATCACGCTTGTGGGCTGGTGGTTAAGATAAACTGCAGATTTATCACAGTCTCCTGTTTGTAATGCTAAATTAACGACAGAACAACTACTGACCTGCATTGTTGAACTCTGAAACACTCTGTAACGCGAGACCGACAGAGACACCAGATGTTCAGTTCAACCTATGGTCAAGTGTTTTAAGTGTTTTATGTTTTAAGTTCCAAGTGCTTAATAGAGTCGTTTTTTCCCTTCAAACTTATTAGCATTGACGGTCCATTCATTCTCCACTTCCGCTTTGTGCTTTGTCTGTTGACGTGCAGTTTGACACGACAGAGAGAGGGGGGGTGGGAGGGGTGCTCCACCCTCAACAGCGAGCTGTATTGCAAGACATTTGAGCATTAAATGAAAATGAACTAGACTAATAGAAAAAGTCCAGTTCAGTTTGTTTTAAAGAGTTAATTTTAGCATTTGTATGTTACTGATACCTTTTTAATACACAACAAAAGGCAGAGATGGGATTTTTGTGTCAGTTTTTTATGCCAATACAGTTCAAGCAATACATGCCATGCAGGCTGCCACACAGTGAGAGCAGTGAACGAGAGTTGCATAAATACTGTAAATAAATACCAGGAATAGAGACGTGATGACATCAGAGGCATGTTGCAACATGTAATATGAACAGTATGTATGATTGTTTTATTATAAGTTTGAGGTCCAAATGTCCTTCCCAATACAGTCAGGATATCTGGACCTCAGAAGTACAATAAAACAATCACATATTGGGCCCTATAATACACCCGGTGCAATGCGGTGCAATGAGACGCAAGTGTGTTTGCTAGTTTCAGTCCGACGCAGTTCGCATTTTCCCATCCAGCGCCACGTCGTTTAATTAACAAATGCATTTGCATTTATTCATTTTTTTTTAGCTGATGCTTTTATCCAAAGCGAATTACAATTGCTATATATGTCAGAGGTCGCATGCCTCTGGAGCAACTAGGGGTTAAGTGTCTTGCTCAGGGACACATTGGTGTCTCACAGTGGATTCCAACCTGGGTCTCTCACACCAAAGGCATGTGTCTTATCCACTGTGCCAACACCACCCCATTTGCACTCATTTGTGTGCCCATGGACGAAGAGAATATGGACAACCCGTTTAGACCATGTGCCTGGGCGCTCCAACTGTTTTTCTGTCATTAAAATACCAAAAGTGGATTTGGCCCTGAGTGCACCTGCCCCTTGCGCTTTACACTTTGCATTTAGATCGTTAAAATATGGCCATACTGTTCATATTACAGTCAGCTCATCCCTCTGCTGGAGACTGAGGGAACTACAGCACTGTTGAATTATTGCTGACACACGTCTCGAAACCTGGAATTGAAATAAAGTCAGATACCTGATGCTAAATAACAGATCATGCTAATTTCTCCCTTTTTCACTCTTTTTAGAGGACAGAAAGCTGTTTGTGGGGATGTTGGGAAAGCAGCAGTCTGATGAGGACGTGAGGAAGATGTTTGAGCCGTTCGGCAGCATCGATGAGTGTACGGTACTGAAAGGACCTGACGGCACCAGCAAAGGTCTGTTCAAGGAATAGTTCACCCAGAAATGAAAATGTGCTGAAAATGTCCTCACCCTCAGGCCATCTGAGATGTAGATGAGTTTGTTTCTTCTTCAGATTTGGAGAAATGTAGCACTGCATCAGTGTCTCATCAATGGATGCACTGCAGTGAATGGGTGCCGTCCGAATACATGTCCAAACATCTGAAAAAAACATCACAATAATCCACAAACTGTTGCTTCCGATCCTAAAACTCAATCCATAATAACACTTCCTCCAGTGAAAAAGTGTCCTGGTCTAAATCAGGAAAGAAATCTGCACAGATCAAGCACCGTTTACAAGCAAAAACAGTTTTAAACTAATATGTGGCTGGATTTTGAAGTGAGAGAAAACAGGAAATTGACTTTATCACTGGAGGAAGCGTTAAAAATCGACTGTTTGAAGTTAAAAACATCTTGATGGATTTGTTTCTTACAAACACGCAGCTTTTGTCTTCTCCAGATGTTAACTGATGGACTGGAGTGCTGTGGATTACTTGTGGATTATTGTAATGTTTTTATCAGTTTTGGACTCTCATTCTGATGGCACCCATTCACTACAGTGAATGAGTGATGAGACACTAATGCAATGCTACATTTCTCCAAATCTGAGGAAAAAAACATGTTGGGTCATCTAAGGGTGAGGGCATTTTCATTTAGAAAGACTGTGTAAAACACAAACCCAGTCTGCCACTCAAAATCAGATTTGTGTCTTGTTTTTACAGGTTGTGCGTTTGTAAAGTTTCAGAGTCACTCAGAGGCCCAGTCTGCCATTAACAGTCTGCATGGGAGCCGAACTTTGCCTGTAAGTGAGACCTCCTCTCTCCTCTCAATCTCTCCTCCTCACTCCTCTCAGTCTCTCCTCTCCTCTCTCCTCTCAGTTTATTCTCCTCTCCTCCTGTCAGTCTCTCCTCTCCTCTTCTCTCCTCTCTCCTCTCAGTTTCTTCTCCTCTCCTCCTGTCAGTCTCTACTCTCCTCCTCTCGCCTCTCAGTTTCTCCTCCTCTCCTCTTCTCTCCACTCAGTTTCTCCTCCTCTCTCCCCTCAGTCTCTCCTCCTCTCTCCTCTCAGTTTCTCCTCCTCTCCTCTCCTCTCCACTCAGTTTCTCCCCCTCTCTCCTCTCAGTCTCTCCTCCTCTTCTCCTCTCTCCTCCTCTCAGTCTCTCCTCCTCTCTCCTCTGTCTCTCCTCCTCTTCTCTTCTCTCCTCCTCTCTCCTTTCAGTCTCTGCTCCTCTCTCCTCTCAGTCTCTCCTCCTCTCTTCTCTCAGTCTCTCCTCCTCTTCTCCTCTCTCCTCCTCTTCTCCTCTCTCCTCCTCTCAGTCTCTCCTCCTCTCAGTCTCTCCTCCTCTCTCCTCTGTGTCTCCTCCTCTTCTCTTCTCTCCTCCTCTCTCCCCTCAGTCTCTCCTCATTTCTCCTCTCAGTCTCTCCTCCTCTTCTCTTCTCTTCTCTTCTCTCCTCCTCTCTCCCCTCAGTCTATACTCCTTTTGCTCTCCTCCACTCTCCTCTCAGTCTCTCCTCATTTCTCCTCTGAGTCTCTCCTCCTCCTCTCAGTGTCTCCTCCTCCTCTCTCTTCTCAGTCTCTCCTCATTTCTCCTCTCTGTCTCTCCTCCTCCTCTCAGTCTCTCCTCCTCCTCCTCTCTACTCTCAGTATCTCCTCCTCTCTCCTTTCTGTCTGTCCTCCTCCTCTCAGTCTCTCCTCTCCTCCTCTCTCCTCTCAGTCTCTCCTCCTCCTCTCAGTGTATCCTCCTCCTCTCTCCTCTCAGTCTCTCCTCATTTCTCCTCTCAGTCTCTCCTCCTCCTCCTCTCTCCTCTCAGTCTCTCATTTCTCCTCTCAGTCTGTCCTCCTCTCTCCTCTCAGTCTCTCCTCCTCCTCCTCTCTCCTCTCAAAGTCTCTCCTGCTATCTCTTCTCTGTCTCCCCTCCTATCTCATCTCCTCCTCTCTCCTCTCTGTCTTTCCTCCTCTCTTCTTTCCTCCTCTTTCCTCTCAGTCTCTTCTCCTCTCTCTCCTCTGTCTCTCCTTCTCTCCGTCTCTCCTCCTCTTTCTTCTCAGTCTCTCCTCCTCTCTCCTCTCAGTCTCTCCTCCTCTCTTCTCTCAGTCTCTCCTCCTCTCCTCCTATTTCCTCTCAGTCTCTGCTCCTCTCTCCTTTCACTCTCTCCTCCTCTCTCCTTTCAGTCTCTCCTCCTTTCTCCTCTCCTCCTCTCAGTCTCTCCTCCTCTCTCCTCTCAGTCTACCCTCCTCTATGTTGTCCTCCTCTATCCTCTCAGTCTCTCCTCCTCGTCTCTCTCCTCCTCTCATTCTCTCCTCCTCTCTCCTCTGTCTCTCCTTCTCTTCTCTTCTCTCCTCCTCTCTCTCCTCAGTCTATACTCCTTTTGCTCTCCTTCACTCTCCTCTCAGTCTCTCCTCATTTCTCCTCTCAATCTCTCCTCCTCTCTCCTCTCTGTCTCTCCTCCTCCTCTCTCCTCTCTCCTCTCTGTCTCTCCTCCTCCTCTCAGTCTCTCCTCTCCTCCTCTCTCCTCCCAGTCTCTCCTCCTCCTCTCAGTGTCTCCTCCTCCTCTCTCCTCTCAGTCTCTCCTCATTTCTCCTCTCAGTCTCTCCTCCTCTCTCCTCTCAGTCTCTCCTCCTCCTCCTCTCTCCTCTCAGTCTCTCCTCATTTCTCCTCTCAGTCTCTCCTCTTCTCTCCTCTCAGTCTCTCCTCCTCCTCTCAAAGTCTCTCCTGCTATCTCCTCTCTGTCTCCCCTCCTATCTCATCTTCTCCTCTCTGTCTTTCCTCCTCTCTTATTTCCTCCTCTTTCCTCTCAGTCTCTTCTCCTCTCTGTCCTCTGTCTCTCCTTCTCTCTGTCTCTCCTCCTCTTTCCTCTCAGTCTCTCCTCCTCTTCTTTTGCTCTCCTCCTCTCTCCTCTTAGTCTCTCCTCCTCTCTTCTCTCAGTCTCTCCTCCTCTCCTCCTCTTTCCTCTCAGTTTCTGCTCCTCTCTCCTCTCACTCTCTCCTCCTCTCTCCTTTCAGTCTCTCCTCCTTTCTCCTCTCCTCCTCTCAGTCTCTCCTCCTCTCTCCTCTCAGTCTACCCTCCTCTATGCTGTCCTCCTCTATCCTCTCAGTCTCTCCTCCTCTCTCCTCCTCTTCTCTTCTCTCCTCCTCTCTCCCCTCAGTCTTTACTCCTTTTGCTCTCCTCCTCTCTCCTCTCAGTCTCTCCTCCACTCTCCTCTCAGTCTCTCCTCATTTCTCCTCTCAGTCTCTCCTCCACTCTCCTCTCAGTCTCTCCTCCTCTCTCCTCTCTGTCTCTCCTCGTCCTCTCAGTCTCTCCTCCTCCTCCTCCTCTCTCCTCTCAGTCTCTCCTCCACTCTCCTCTCAGTCTCTCCTCATTTCTCCTCTCAGTCTCTCCTCCTCTCTCCTCTCTGTCTCTCCTCGTCCTCTCAGTCTCTCCTCCTCCTCCTCCTCTCTCCTCTCAGTCTGTCCTCCTCCTCTTAGTCTCTCCTCTCCTCCTCTCTCCTCTCAATGTCTCTCCTGCTATCTCCTCTCAGTCTCCCCTCCTATCTCATCTCCTCCTCTCTTCTCTCTGTCTCTCCTCCTCTCTCCTTTCCTCCTCTTTCCTCTCAGTCTCTCCTCCTCCTCTCTCCGCTTACTCTCCTCCTCCTCCTCTCTCCTCTCCTCCTATCTCATCTCATTCTTTCTTCTTCTCTCCTCTCCTCCTCACTCCTCCTCTCTTCTCTCAGTCTCTCCTCCTCTCTCCTCTCTCCTCTCCATTCAGCTGTAATCTCTGT
Organism: Carassius auratus; assembly: GCF_003368295.1. Lineage (NCBI taxonomy): Eukaryota > Metazoa > Chordata > Actinopteri > Cypriniformes > Cyprinidae > Carassius > Carassius auratus. The sequence goes on from NC_039283.1 coordinate 10,080,508, forward strand.
CTGTCTGTGCTCAGGGCGCCTCCTCCAGTCTGGTGGTGAAGTTTGCAGACACAGATAAGGAGCGTGGCATGCGGCGCATGCAGCAGGTGGCCTCGCAGCTCAGCATCTACAGTCCAGTGACGCTCAATTTTAATGCATATAATGCCTACACACAAGCAGTGAGTACAGCTCAGACACACACAGTGCTTTTTAGCATGTACATTAGGTTATTAGATTTTAGGTTTTTCCTGTTATCAGTATAGAACGAAAAGCATATTTTAAGTGTTGAATGTTTTTTTAATAATAATTTTTTCTTCACTAATTAAATAGCTGTAAAATGCATAGCTGTTTTGCATTTAATGACTGATCAAGATTCATCTGTGAAGCCTTGAAAAATAAAATGCATCATGGTTTCCACAAAAATATTGGGTATCACTACACTGATAATAATCAGAAATGTTATTATAATAATTTCTGAAGATCATGTGACACTGAATTACAACTAAATTACAGTTAACAGATATTCACATAGAAAACAGTATGAAATTGTAAAAGTATTTTTCAATACTACTGTTTTTACTTAGTCTTTGTGAGCAGAAGAGACTTGAAAATCGAAATATTTCCCTGTTTCTACTACTAATAATAACACTGTATTGTTTTATAAAAACATATAATATAAAAACATTAAGTTTATATAAATATTATATAAATATTATTAATGTTGGCCATCACCTCAAATAGGCAGCTGGGACTTTACTCAGCCATTGAGGTGAGAGCGATGATCCTATCGTATTTCAGACTTTATTTTATTATTTTAATCATGATCATTTTCACACAGAAAAAAATGCAAATGGTTTATTTATTTACAATCTGTATTTATAAACAGTTTTGAAAAATTCTGTGGACAAAGTAAATAAACTTAATACTGCAATAAAATTCAACACCTAGGCCATAAAATGTATCCATCATATTATTATATTTTACTTGTTCTTATACTACAGATACTTTTTCCTCTCTGTCTGCCTCAGGTGCTTCAGCAGCAGGCTCTGGCTGCGCAGTCATCATATCTGTCACCTGTGTCTACAGTCGCTGCGCTGCAGATGCAGCAGATGGCAGCACTCAATGCTAACGGCATCATAGCAGCACCTCTCACATCCTCTTCAGGTGAAAGCCACCTTCACCACAGCATTACAGCAGAACTACTTGCGCTTCAGGAAAGAGGTCCGAATTGCATCATAATATGGTTTCTTTATAATATTTACACCACCCAGAAGGATGTAAAATGTGAATAAGAAAGTCTACTTGTGTGCTAAATGTTTATTTTTATTTTAAAATCAAAGCTAACAAACAGTAACTAAAAGCCAGAAAACTTATTTACCCTTATGAAAAAAGTTCACTTTGGCTTAAATGTAACTTCAGTGTGTTATGAGTCACAATCATGAACGTGTCTCACTTTAACACAAGTGACCTTTTATTTAATCATTATTAATATTATATTATTATCTGCAAGTAGTTATAAAAAATATACTTTTAAGATTTGAAGTGCACATTCAGTACAGTATAGCACTCTTGTTTTTCAGCATGGAGATCTTTATGCAAACAGCTTCTTGTTTGTCATTCTTTTACTCGTCAGTCTAAACTCCACACTGCTCTGTGATTGGCTACAGGTGCAAACACTCCACCCACTATCGCAGCCACTCCCATCTCGGCTCTGCCTCCACTGAACGGCTATAGTCCTGTACAGGCAACCAGCAATGGACAGCCAATATCAGAAATCTACTCCAGTGGTGTTCATCCATATCAAGGTGAGTTAAATCAACAGCTGCCCAGAACACACTAGCTACTGAATACCAGTCAACCATAATCCTCTAACACAATGGCAGTTAGTTCAGCATGCACAAAAGCCACTAAAACGCTGTCTCTTCATGGTCTCTCAGCTCAGAGTCCTGCGTTAGATCCTCTCCAGCAGGCTTACGCAGGCATGCAGTACTATACAGGTACTATATGTTTCTCACAGATGATATTTTGGGTCAAATCAGTCGTTGTCTTGCTGTATCAGCATGTGTCAACTCTGTTTCACAGCAGCCTACCCGACTGCATACGGATTGGTCAGCCAACCGTTTCTACAGCAACCTACCCTGGTTGCCCAGCAACAACCACAGCTACAGAGAGAAGGTGATGTCATTTCCTGTTAAAAAAGACATTTAGCCTACTTCCTCAGACGTTAGTCTGTACCCTTGTCAAAAAGAAGTGTGTGTGGAAAAATATAACTTTTAGTACAATTTTCACAAGTATATTGTCTATGGTATGGTTAATCATTGCTTTATGTATGAATACACACGTTTATAAATCATTGTGTCTGAGTTTTTCATGATAATGATGTCTGTCTATAAAACTGACGTTGAGTCTAATGTATGTGTGTGTGTGTGCTGCAGGTCCTGAGGGGTGCAACATCTTCATTTACCATTTGCCTCAGGAGTTCACTGACTCAGAAATGCTCCAGATGTTTCTGACGTTCGGTAACGTCATCTCTGCAAAAGTCTTTGTTGATCGGGCCACCAATCAAAGCAAGTGCTTCGGTAAGAATGAGCACCGTCTGTTTTCCTGAAATACTAACTAGGTAGGGAGCAACTACATAGAAACCTCCCACCATTCCCAACTAACATAGCAATGCACTGGTGTTATTTTAGTGTAATTTTTACTGAATCGTGGCATAAAGTAGATGATTGACTACTGTTTGACAACTTCAAATCTCCCGAGGTCTCCTGGCAGAGGTGCTGGTTTTATTGCTGTCTTCAATCAGCAGTTTAATGTCAGTGCTGTGACCATTCCTTAGTTTTCTATATTTGAGTGCTTGGTCTTAAGTGTTAGGGTCCACCATTTTCTTTGATTTGTAATTACATCGACCCACGAGTTTATTTAAATCTTGCTTTGATGCTCTGTGTCCTGCTGTTCTCAGTATTATAAATGATTCCTTACAGACTGGGGTTGTTGCAGCAGCATTGAAGATTGTTGCTGTAACCCCTGTATCTAAAAAAGATAATGTTACACTGGACGCTTCAATAACTTCAATAACTCTTTCAAATCTCTGGTTTTTGACAAAATTACTTGTGCGTATTGTTGCCTCTCATTTGTGTAACATCTCACAGTTAATAATCTTTTTGAACCTCTTCAGTCAGGTTTTCTTAAACTTCACAGTACTGAGACAGCCTTGGTCAAAAATCACCAATGATTTGTTGATGGCTTTTGATTCTGTTAAGAACATCTATTTTTATTCTTCTTGATCTAAGAGCTGCGTTTGATACTGTGGATCACAGTCTACTACTAACTCATCTTGAAAGAGTGTTTGGTGTGTCTTAAGGTGGCTAAGGTATTATTTTACTGACTGCTCCCAGTTTGTATCGATGGGTGGTTATAGGCCTGAGATTAGTTCTGTCTCAACTGGCGTCCCTCAGGGGTCGGTTTTAGATCCTTTATTTTTTAACATTTATTTGTCACCTTCAGGCAACCCTTTCAGATAGCTCTGCCTTCATTACCATTTGCATGCAGACGACATACAGATACACATTTAAAACCTCATTAGCACCTTGACTTTACTTATTTGTCTGACTGCATTACTGAGATTAAAATACGGAAGGATAATAATTTCTTGTGCTCGAATGGTGCTAAAACTGAAGTTATGCTCATTGGTTGCTGTTATAAAATTTCTAAAGCTGGTTTTCTGTCTCTAATTATTTGATGGCTGTTTTGGAAATCCAGAGTCGAGTAAGGAACCCTGGAGTTATTTTTTATGCAAATCTCTCTTTTGATTCTTTTTGTCCAGAGCACTGTCAAAAACCAATTTTTTCCACCTTAGAAATATCACAAGATTGTGTCCTGTGTTAAAGGACACAGGACTAGGATTAAAGGACTAGGATTTGCAGTCATATTACTACAGTGTTAGAATCTCTGCACTGGCTCCCTGGTCAGGTTTAGAGTGGATTTCACATTTATGATGCTTACTTTTAAAGCATTACTTGGTTTGGCATCACATTACCTTACAGAAATGTTACATCCATACACTCCTAGTCATAGACTGCATTCCTCTAAGTCAAATTTGTTGGTTGTTCCTCAAACATGTCTAAGATGTATGGGTGATAAGGCTTTCTCTTTCTATGCTCCTGTACTTTGGAATTTTCTGCCTCTTGAACTTCGGGATGCTCAGAATTATGATGTTTTTAAGGCTCAATTTAAGACATATATTTTTTTACTTGCAGTTGCTTGTTGATTTTGTATTGTTTTTTATTGTATTGATTATATTCTGTTCAGAATTTGAGGAGCTGCTTTTAAAGGTTTATTATTATTATTATTATTGAGACACATACACACATATATAATTTATATATAAACATTTTCAGTTTACTTGTTAATTTAGATTAAAGTTGTAGTAGACACTATCAACCTGAACAAACTCAGCAACTGCACAGCAGACCTCCAACACAGTGATGAGTTTCGCATGGACACTGAACATTCATCTCTTTGTCTTTTCTGTCTCTCAGGCTTTGTGAGCTTTGATAACCCAGCGAGTGCTCAGACGGCCATCCAGGCCATGAACGGATTTCAGATCGGCATGAAGAGACTCAAAGTGCAGCTGAAAAGGCCGAAAGATGCCAACAGACCCTACTGAGATCCAGACGGGTAAGAGAGGACAAAACATTAGGAAAGAGAGAGATTTATAATGCAGAAGGTAGAAAGAATGTAAAAAATGAGAAGGTGAGAGAACAAAGAGAAAATACTGCAGGGATTTGTCTGAATACGGATGCTAAACACATTTATAATGGAGAATAGGAGGCAATGGAGGCACTGCATACTCAAGAATAGATGAGAAAATAATCCAGAGGACTGAAAAAATGATGCAGTTCTCATTAAGAAAGTGCTAAAGACATAGAAAGTAACACAATTAATTAAACGTCAAAGTCGATAGACTGAAACTGTATTTTTTTGTAAAATGCACTCCAATGCAACTTTGAAAAATCAAGTAAAAATAAAACAATACTATGAAATATGATTAAAAACTGTAAATCAGTGTTCCTTTAGCTCAATTGGTAGAGCATTGCGTTATCAAGCGCAAGGTTGGGGGTACAATTCCCCTGGAACATATGATATGTAAAAATTGATAGCCTGATTGCACTGTAAGTCGCTTTGGATAAAAGCGTCTGCTAAATGCATTCATTTATTTATTTATTTTTTACTTAAATCACAGATTTTTCTAAAGTGACTGTAAGAAATTACAAACTCCACCTTTAAATTTGATAGATAAGCTTAAAACTAAAACAGTACGATCTGGTTCTGTTTTTGATGCTGCTCTTTGTATTTTCTCGATGAAAATCACAAACCACATGACAAGCTCCAAATGGCCAATCATAAATGATGGAGACCCGGTGGCTATGGTAACCTAGCAACAGATAATCCACTACCTCTGACGTTGTAGTAAGTTGATTGGGCTGTCTGGTTGCCGTTGGCGACTGCCTGTGTTTGGGTTGCTCTAGCAACATTGATTGTTTGGCCATGGTGGGCTGCATGGCATGTTGCCGTGGCTACAAAGGATTGTTTGGTGCATTTGTGGCTTTGATTTCACTGATGAATTCCTGTGAGATTTGACTGGAAATGAATAAGTAACCCTCTCACTCTCTCTATGAAGAACTAGACTTCAGTTTGTTTTGATTCGTTTCTGAAGTGTGCTACTTTGTGCTGCTAATAATGTGCTTACAATTCTGAATGTGGGAAGGTGAATGGTTCAGAATGTTTATCATAAAACATAAGAGCAGGTCAACAGGTGAAAGCAGCGGTGAAGAAAGCATCAGTTCAGCTCAAAATAAAGCTTCAAACACTCAGCCTCATATTATTCCAAACCCATATGACTGACCGAAAGAAGATATTTAGAGGAGTGTCCATGCTGCTCTTTCCTATACACGCAAATGGCGCAAAAAGTACTAAACAAGTCAAACATGTGACTTATGTGCTATTTTAAGTCTTCCGGAGTCATTGTGTGAGAGGCACACTGAAATTTAAATCTCATATTCAAACTTGATTAATAAGTCATACAGGTTTCGAAAATCATGAGGCTGAATGAATGACATTTTAATTTCTGAAGTACCTTCTTCATTATGGATCTACCTGAGCGTCTGATGGTGATGGTGACAGTAAGTACAGTGCCTGGTGCTGAATGGAGAAAACGCCACCAGTACAGGGATTCTGGGCAAAATGTGTGAGATATACAGTGGTGTGAAAAGTGTTGGTCCCCTTCCTGATTTTTCTTATTTTTTTGCATGTTTGTCACACTTTAATATTATAGATCATCAAATAAATTTTAATATTAGTCAAAGATAACACAAGTAAACACAACATGCAGTTTTTAAATGAAGGTTTTCCTTATTAAGGGAAAACAAAATCCAAAACTACATGCTCCTGTGAGAAGAAGTGTTCAGTTTCTCTAGCCACACCCAGGCCTGATTACTGCCACACCTGTTCACAATCAAGAAATCTCTTAAATAGGGCCTGCCTGACAAAGTGCAGTAGTTTGTACAATGTTAAAATATAATAGTATGTACTTTGTGTTTTTACATTTTGAGGTAATAAAGACATTTTGAGGTTAAGATTATGACATTCTGAGATGATAAAGTCAGACATTAACATTTTGTCTTCATGCACTTCCTGACTATAGAGAGGAGTCCCAAGATAAAGGTGCCTCCTAAACTCAAGGCACAGCTGTGCCTTTGTTTCTATGATAATGTGAAGGTATGGGTGATACTATCAGGCACCTCTGTATTTAAATGACACTGTAATGCTGATGAGATCAAGGCTGGGAAAATGCCAGAGTCAATGATCTAAAACACACCAGCAAGTCCACCTCTGAATGGCTGAAGAAAAACAAAAGACTTTGGAGTGGCCTAGTCAAAGTCTGGCCTGAATCCTGTTGAGATGCTGTGACATGACCTTAAAAAGGCGGTTCATGCTCAAAAACCCTCCAATGTGGCTGAATTACAACAATTCTGCATAGATGAGTGGACCAAGATTCCTCCACTGCGCTGTAACAGACTCACTGCAAGTTATCGCAAACGCTCGATTGCAGTTGTTGCTGCTAAGTGTGGCCCAACCAGTTTTTCATGCAGGGCCATATAGTTTTGGATTTTGTTTTCCCTTAATAATAAAAACCTTAATTTAAAAACTACATTTTGTGTTCACTTGTGTCATCTTTTACTAATATTTCAATTTGTTTGATCTGAAACATTAAAGTGTGACAAATATGCAAAAAAATAAGAATTCAGGAAGGGGGCCAACACTTTTTCACACCACTGTATATCACATTAGTGAACCTAATCTTTTACAGTCACTCTTCAGAGTAACTCTTCAGCAAGTACCCAGAATTCCTGTTGCAACTTAAAGGGTTAGTTCACCGAAAAAGGAATATTATGTCATTAATGACACATGTCGTTCCAAACATGTAAGACCTCCGTTCATCTTCAGGAACACAGTTTAAGATATTTTAGATTTAGTCTGAGAGCTCTCAGTCCCTCCATTGAAGCTGTGTGTACGGTCTACTGTCCATGTCCAGAAAGGAAAGAAAAACATCATCAAAGTAGTCCATGTGACATCAGAGGGTCCGTTAGAATATTTTGAAGCATTGAAAATACATTTTGGTCCAAAAATAGCAAAACCTACGACTTTATTCAGCATTGTCTTCTCTTCAGTGTCCGTTGTGAGAGAGAGTTCAAAACAAAGCAGTTTGTGATATCCGGTCCGCGAACGAATCACTCGATGTAACCAGATCTTCTTGAACAAGTTCACCAAATCGAACTGAATCATTTGAAATGGTCCACGTCTCCAATAATCATTAATCCACAAATCCGGGATATTGGTGTGTTTGAACTCAGAGGGAGTGTCAGCCACATTAAAAAAGTTAACAGCTTAAGTCATTTGTGGATTAATGCGTATTGGAGACGCGAACCAGATCTTCTTGAACAAGTTCACCAATTCGAACTGAATCATTTGAATCGGTTCGCGTCTCCAATACGCATTAATCCACAAATGACTTAAGCTGTTAACTTTTTTAATGTGGCTGACACTCCCTCTGAGTTCAAACACACCAATATCCCGGATTTGTAGATTAATGATTATTGGAGACGTGGACCATTTCAAATGATTCAGTTTGATTTGGTGAACTTGTTCAAGAAGATCTGGTTACATCGAGTGATTCGTTCGCGAACCGGATATCACAAACTGCAGTGAACTCTCTCTCACAACAGACACTGAAGAGAAGACAATGCTGAGTAAAGTCATAGTTTTTGCTATTTTTGGACCAAAATTTATTTTCGATGTTTCAAAATATTCTAACGGACCCTCTGATGTCACATGGACTACTTTGATGATGTTTTTCTTACCTTTCTGGACATGGACAGTATAGCGTACATAGCTTTTTTTAATGGAGGGACAGAAAGCTCTAGAACTACATTTAAAATATCTTAAACTGTGTTCTGAAGATGAACAGAGGTCTTACAGGTTTGGAACAACATGAGGGTGAGTTATTAATGACATAATTTTCCTTTTTGGGTGAACTATCCCTTTAAACTAGAGAGTGATGCATGTGGGCTGCAATCAGAAACACTCATATTAATCGATCTTAATGCACACATACAGGATTAACACATGGAATCTTCACAACAACATTGCGATAGGAAAGCACTACATGATCTCCAGTTAAGCAGTCTTGAGCTTCACTGTGACCTGCATGTGTTTGCGTGTATCAAAGCACAGCTGATATGGTATATATGCAGCAACTGAGGTTGTTGACAGGTTGTGAGTAGATTTTCTAAGGTTTAAGGTCAAGTTTGGCTCCTTGCTGAAGTTTGTAATTTTTATCAGTGCTGAAAACGTCCTCATATCCCAAATTAATAATGAGAGACTTTGTGAGTTAAATCCTGTGTCTCTGTAAAACATCGATGTGTTGGTTTGAGCATCATGACCAGCCCAACACTACAATAACTTAACCAACGCTTTGATTTTAGAGCGGGGCCATCTTTTTGGGATATCTTTTGAAAACAGTCATAATTTTTGCACTTACATTTACTGCACAAAATTACACACTTCACTGTAAAACTGCAACTTGCAATTCTTGCATTCAGTTTTGCAAATTCAGTGATCTTTTAGCAATTTTACAGAAATATTTCTTTAATGCTTTCCAAAAATAGCATGTCTGATATTTAAAACTTTTTTTTTTTTCACGGACATCATTTGTTGCTCATATAGGGATTTATTCAGATAGTTCATTCAGTGAATGATTCATTATGTTGATTCAAACCAAAATGATTTGAATCTTTTATAAGAACCATCACAGGAATCACATGACTGGAAGGAGGGTCAGTACACTGGTAGGTCATCGGCATGAGCGAGATGTTGGGGATGATATGATGATGCTTTCATTTTCACTGAGCAACCTGATAAAGCAGACATTAACCTGAAAACTGAATCACTGTCTGCTGTTTGTCTGCGATCCAAAGCAGAGAATTTAATAACATGAACATCAGTGTAATGCAATCAATCGATCTCTCTCTTTCTGTCTGTCACAGGATGGAGATTATTAGGCATCCACGCAGCAGACGGACTCCAGACGCTGAGCTGCACAGCTGAATTGCTAACATGAGATGTTTGTTATCTTGCATGCTCACGTGTGTGTGTATATGCAAAGGACAAAAATAAGATCTTGTACATAAATCGCATTCAAACACACACACACACACACACAATCACACAGAGAGAGAATTATGGAAAGAGGTCAATGGTATTAACACACACACAAAAAAAAACATGCTACTTCCTATGGACCTTCTTAGCTCTGTAAATGTATAAAACAGTATTGTTTTTCATACAAAATAAATAAATATAAATAATAAATGAGAAAACCAGCCACAGTAAATGACCATAATTAGATTAAGCTTAAAATAAACTATGTGAAAAAAGAAAATAAGAATAGCAAAAGACAGTAGTTACAGTCAGTAGTGTTATTAATATTGTAAGAAAACCATCTTAAGATTTCTACTTTTTCATTATAAATGTGAAGTGTAAGGGGACTCAGGAATTTCTGGGCAAGTTTTAATATGTTATCTTTTTATTTATCTATTTATTCATATTTGGAAAACATGGTTTGGAGTCTCTTGCTTTTCAATGTTTTTTAGAGAACTACATTAAAACAGTTGTAAAACTTTGTAACGTATTGAAATATGAACTACAATGATGATATTTATGTCTTAAATTTTTGGATCAAACTTTTTGTTTCTGATTTAAATAAAATAAAGGTATTAAAAGAAAGGTTGGTCATGTTTTGTGTGTTAATGTACATGGATTGAGGTCTTTGTGCGTCGGAGAGATGGTTTGTGTGGTACTGGTGTAGATACTGAGGTTCTTGTATTTCACAGCAATGAACCAGATACTTCTTTTGCCGCGTTTCCACCGAAATTACCCGAACATTTGTACCATATTTTCCCCCCAGACCTGCTGCTCTCTGTGTTTCCACCGCGGTCTAAAGAACCGGGAAGATTAGGCAAATAGTCTGGTGACGTAGGTCTGCGTGTGTTTCTCAATACAAAGTACGCTGATTTTGGACTTGCATCCTTGGTAGTTCGGACTTTGCGCATTCGACTCAGGAGTGTGATGTCCGCGACTACGCGATTCCGGTAATTCTGCAAACAGCAGCGTACTTGATAACATCAGTCAGCTCGCCTTGACTACTGCAATTTTCCTCTCTGTATATCGACAATAAAACGAAATATTATATCAGATACCACTGCCTCCTTTCGTGTTCATTTAAACATAATAACAGCTGCAGGAATGTTTTTAGTTCAGGAATATGTGTATATATACAACCATTATAACAAAACTAAATATTATATAAATTTGCCTTTTTTTTATTTTCATTTTAACATATAGATAAAATGAATACAGACCAAGATTACCTGCTAGATTTACCCAAAACATAATTATATTTTATGTTTAACCACTAAAGAGACATCAGAGCCAGCGGCACATATCAGAAGGTCTAGCCGAATTGAGGCTGCTTCTCTGCTTCTTTGTGTGAGTGTGTGTGTGTGTTACTTTTTTGTATAGCCTATAGAAATAAATCTCTCTCTCTCTCTCTCTCGATCCTGCGTATGTTACCGACGCTTGTGCCCGTCCCGTGCGCTCATCACCGGAGCCGAGCGGAAGAAACTGTCTGATACCCCACAATCAGGAAATACCACCAAAACTCACCGCAGTTGCCGATTTGTGGAGCCGCTTTTTCCGTCAAACCGATTTTCATCTAGTCGAAAACGTTTTTTGTTGTTTGGGGAGGAGAGATGCGGGTGGTAAACAGTCTGGCCGAAGCACGAATCCAGTAACGGAGCACTGAACCGGAGAAGCGCTTCACGACGCGTCCATCATCACGACCCGCTGTTCCCGTGGAGCGACTGAAGTGAGTCTCGTTCACTGCATTAATGTAACCGCGTGCGCAGATACTCAAACATGCTTTGTGACAGATTTGTAGCCAGAAGTGAGCCAAACTTGACAAAAAAGAAAAGAAAAAAAAGAACGTCCTCGTTTGTCAAACAGTATTTAAATTAAGGTTATATATATATATATATATATATATATATATATATATATATATATATATATATATATATATAATGTAAAAAGTTTATAAATATCTGAACCCTAAAATTAGCTAAAACGCAGGAAAGCTATAATTTTAGGTACATGCTTTGAGGGAAAAGCTTTACACAAAGAGACTATGGGGGGACAGTGGGGCTAAGTGCCTGATTTCCAGGTATAATTTAACCAAAAATGAAATTCTGTCATCATGTGCTCACCATCATGTCATTCCAAATTCGTATTAGCGTTTTCTGTTTTGTGGTGTACAAAAGAAGATATTTTGAGGAACCAACATTTTTCATCTTCTTTTCAGTGTTTTGAAACAACTTCATTGGCTAAATGATGACAGATTTTTTTATTTTTGGGTGAACCGTTCCTTTAAGGAAAACAAGATTTTGTATTGGCCCCAGAGTTTACAGTAGGATTGTTTAGTATTAAAGAGTAACAACATTTCTGTAAAAACGAATAAAGAAGTTTGTTTTGATTAAAACGCAAATAAAATACTGTATAATTCATTTACTAACCCAAGTGTGGGGTCAAGGGTCAGAGTGCGAAAGGCCCAGGGCAACTACTGATACCTAAAATGACAAATATGGTCTCCATATGCAGACACTTGTTCATATTTCATATTTATTCCAAACTACCAGCAAAATAGTGCCTCTAAACTCTTTATTTAATCACTTTTGGCATTTTGTTACACATACTAAGAACTTTTGTGGACTTTGTGTAAATCTCGGTCATTATGGGAAACATTGCACTGCGCTCCAGGCGTTCAGCATCCTCCTCCTCCTCCTCCTCCTCCTCCAGACCTTTTCATGAATCATGACATTATTAGCCAGCATTCTGTAGATAATGAAGACTTCCTAAAACCATAGCCAGTCTTCTGTCTCGAAATCAACAGGTGTTTGATGGTGTTTGTTTTGGTTTAGTTTTATTTGTATCTGGGAGACAATAAAATAAAAATTGCATTTTGCTACAGCAGGAATTTATTCATACATTAAGTACAGTTCAAATCTGAACAAAACATTTATTTTTAATTTAACCAATTAGCTCCTTATATATATATATATTAGTAATTAAGAACAATATAATTCAGTGGGAATCCCCGTTTAGACAGCCAGATAGATGCGCACGTGTGTGTGTGTGTGTGTGTGTGTGTGTGTGTGTGTGTGTGTGCGTGCGTGCGTGTCCATTCAGCTGGACTGTATGATGAAACAGTTCAAAAGTCCATGTGTTTTCCTCTCGTCAGCCCTTTCAGTCCATCTGCTATGAAACATTTACCAAACATTTTCTCTTGGTCGGGCTGCACACATGTTGTGTTTTCATCTTAAACTGGAACAATCCCAAAATAGACAGCCTTAAAGATGGCACACTAACACGAGACATCAGTGCTGGTGAGTGTGTGTCCACTGGAAGCATGTGTGGAAGATGTGACTAATAAAGCATCAGCTAAAGACCAGCATGACAATCTTCTGCCCTTACCTTTGACCTAATTAGAGTCAGTCAGGCTCCAGAAGTGACAAATACGAGCAGACGAGACCGGGGCAAGTTGTCACACTTTACTCCAGTCAATAATTCAATACTGAAAAGTCAGACGTCCCTCAATAGTAGGGAATGTTGTCACAGTGGGAACTTTTCACTGGATATGACAGGCTTTCAGGAAAATGTATAGTGTAAAACAGTTATAAAATGATCACAACTCTTCCTTAAGTCCCCCCATTCGCAAGCTCCCAGCATGATAAAAACAGATGTCTAGGTTATTACTTATAAACCATCCTTGAAGATGCAGTGGGAATCTGAAGTGAAACGCCTGCCACTTGGCTCAGATGGTTTCATTTGAAAACATAATGTGATCTATAAAACATTTCTGGAGCTCTGAATGAATTCACCATCGCTCTGAGTCACACTGAGTCTGATTTTAATACCCAAATGAACGCGACAGCGATGCAAAACTACTCCCCTAATGATCCCTCTACATGACGGGGTGCGTGAGGAGGACATCTGCTGTTAGACGTTCAGGTGTTTAACACGTTTTCCCACATCCAATGATCCATAAACAGGTCCTTCATCAGTTCACAGGGAGTTAATGCTGCCCAAACTTTCCATTCATCACCTGTGGTTTCATGATATGTTTGAAGTAATTGATCTGTGTGTGTGTTATCAACATGATCACTTCAGCCTCCACCTGATATACGGAGGACTGACGATGTCTGATTCAGTTACGAGAGAGTTCAATCAGAGATCTCTTCATTCTGTGTAGTGCTGTTGTTAATCTTGAAGTTAAACTAGGGTCGCAGTCACACTTTGAGTGAAATTACTGCAATGGTAGCAATATGACAACATTCACTAAATGAATAAAATATTACATTTACTCCACTTTACTGCAACGCTACAAGCCTGCAGGTTTATGTTTTATTTTAATTCAAAGGTTACGATGTCTTCATGAAATGAATTCACAGGTCAGAGTTCAACAAATTGTAACTTCAAAGCGCAACAAAATGTGCAACGTTTGCGTTTAAAAAACTATATTATCAGGAAAACATCTGAAGTGAAAAATGAAGTTACTTTACACAGCGCTGAATCTATGACGTGTTACCACAGAAAATAACTTTGACTCGTTTGGTTAAACGAATAATCATTGGTCGTTAAAATTAAATGTTAAAATACAAACCACAAAACATTGTTTCCATGAGACTACGATAGAATCACTTGCTGTCTGTCCAAAGTCATGTATATCTTCCATGTAAAATGTGGTATATGTAAAATAGATAAAATGGTAGTCGTCAGCAGTCAGAATTTGGTTTGTCTCTGTAGGACTGGGTCTATGACACAGGATCCTTGTGGACTTAGCAACCGATGATTTAATTGATTGACTCTGCAGGGAAATAAGCTGTCATGCTATTATACAGACACACCGGTGTTGGTTCAGCTGCCTAAACAGACATATCATCAGCAAAAAAGCATCCCATAATACACCCTCACCAACCAATTTAATTACTACACACAACAGAGCAAAGCCGTTTACACAAGGCCAGTGATGGACATTTGAATCTCAAATATTTGTTGCTGGCTTGACAAACACTGAGCAGGCTAGACGCGCTGCTGTTGATTAGTTTACTTAGTTTTTGACTCGTTATTGAATGTTTTCACGTGCGTATCACGGTCAAACAAAACACCTCACCATTACTAAGCAAATCCTGTGTGCTGGACGTCTGACAGCCGCCCCTCACTTGAGTCTCTTGAGCCAGCTGTGATTCCTCTGGTTGTCTAAAGTGATGTTGATGTGCCAGAGATGAAATTATCTAATTAAGTTTTTTTTTATTTTATTTTTTTTATTCAGTTTCTAAAGGAAATGTTGTGGTGCAATAATCACGGCCGGCCACAATAGAATGCTAATGCTTATTTTCAGAAGAATCATGTTTGATAGCTGAATTCATGGTGGAAAAACTACATTACCCATGATGCTGCACAGAAAATTACACCAACCATACTTGTGTGTTTTACATTCGATTTAAAATATATTGTTTCTATACATATAATTAAGTTTAAATGAAGTTTTATATTTCTCAATCGTTTTTTAATTCCATTATGTAATTCGCAATGCTTCATGGGATTGTAATTCTTTCTTTAAATAAAGTTTTTTTTTTTTTTTTTTTTTTAAACACTGCTTCAAATCAAAGTTTGTAATGTTGTGGTGCACCTTGGATCTGGTTGGTTTGGTTCATGCCTCATAACGCTATAACAGACTTAAAAAAAAAAAAAAAAAGTTCCTATGGCAAAAATGAATGAGAAACGCGGTCTTCTACCAATGCTGGTGAAATGTGGGCGGGGCCTGTTGTGAAGTAAAGTGTTGTGGGTGGTTGTTGACATCTTGCTATGCGGTTACTAGGAAGTTTCTTGTCTGAAGTGAAACAGCCCTGTGGTCTCCGTGGATGACTCAGCTCCCTGCTTCAGTGGAAGTCTGGGGGATTTTTTACTCTTTTTATCTAAAGAAAAGTGTGTTGTGGAGTTTGGACGGATGCCATTATTGCTCTGTAAATAGACTTTAATGCGTCTTTGGTGCTGTTAGACATAAAGTGCAGTGTTTTCCAAAAGACACAAATATGCCAAATGCCAAAGTCTCAAGGTTTTTCTGGTTAGCATGCTCTAGTTTAGCCTCTGCTAGTAGATTATAACAGTACCATGTGGTTCAGTAATCGTTCTCCATATAAACAGCAGATATTTGATTATATTGTGATAGCAGTGCAGGCAAAGCATGTGCACTGAGATGAATGAGGATGCCAAAAAATATCATTCAGAACGTATTAAAATCATCTGTCAATCCACACACTCACTGCTCGAGTTTCCAGTACTCAACAAAACCCTGTTCCTCGCACAACACTTGACTTCCTTCCTCACGCTCCTGCCAGACACACACACACACACACACACACACACACACACACACACACCACACTGATAGGTTGAGCAGAGAATGGCCAGAGAGGAGTCACATGACCTGAGCGGCCAATGAGAGCTCAGTCTCGTCTGACCCTCACAGGCGTGTCTGACTGCGGTGACGAGGAATGCTTGCTTTAACAACACAGTGAGAGTGTTCAGCAAAACTATATCTGACCTTCTACTTGTAGCCTGTTGGCAGCACTGATGCATTTTACTGCTAAACACACTCTGGGAAAAACAAGTGCTCATTACGATACTTTTAAAAAGAGTGCTTACAAAAGTAATAATGAACTTAAGTGTGAACTAAATGTAATGTTTTCAGACACTTAATTGCATCTTAACCGCAATTAAATTTAAATGCAGTTAGTTGAACTTTAGAGTGTGTTTGACACACTTAAATAGGACTTAAAGGGGGGGTGAAATGCTCGTTTTCACTCAATATCCTGTTAATCTTGAGTACATATAGAGTAGTACTGCATCCTTCATAACTCCAAAAAGTCTTTAGTTTTATTATATTCATAAGAAAAAGATAGTCTGTACCGATTTTTCCCGGAAAAACACAACCGGCTGGAGGCGTGACGTGTGGGCGGAGCTAAAGAATCACGAGCGCGAGTAAGCTTTTGTGTTGAGAGCGTTTGGAAGCTGTGACATTACCGTTAGGGAAAAACCATCATACAAAACAAACCATGGCTAACAGTCAGATTCAGCCGTTTATTTATGATCCAGAATCAGATCCAGAGGCTGAAACTGAAGGAGAGCAGCATCAGCAACGACTCGCTCGGAGCGGGGCTCGAACCCGGGTCTCCGATGGGAGGCGGACGCACTAACAAGGAGGCAGAGATATTTGAAGCAGTTTTACTCACCGCCTGCGGTTCCAACACACGATCGTGACCCTTTTTCGTTGGGATTGCATCATCTTTAAGAAATAAACGATACGCAAATCCGTCGTCAAACTGGGCCTTGTTTGTAAAACAAGCATCTTCGAAATGCAGGGAACAAACACAAACACTTGCACAACTCCGTTGATGCTCTGTAAAAATAAACTCCATCCACAGGTCCCTTAATGCTGTTTTTTTTTTTTGGTAATCTGTGCAGGGTTGTCTTGCCCTGGCAACCAAAAACACACTCCTTTTGTGACATTTGGCGACGCTCTCGCTCTGATCAGTGAAGTCTGTTGTGCTCTCAGTGCTCTGCTATACGGGAGCGCTCGCTCTTCCGGCAGAAGTGCCTCAGGACCCATATAAGGAAATTCCGCTCCATCTAACGTCACACAGAGCCATACTCGAAAAAAACTTTACGAAACTTGTGACAAACCGGAAGGAGTATTTTTGGAACAAAAATACTCCTTCAAACGTACAACTTAATTTTTGAAACTTTGTCCATGTTTAGCATGGGAATCCAACTCTTTAACAGTGTAAAAAACTCAGTATGCATGAAATAGCATTTCACCCCCCTTTAAGCACATCTTTATATGTAGGCTTATTTCATAATTTGATTGTCTTTAATAATAATAATAATAAGTTTATTTTATATAGCGCCTTTCTCAGACCCAAGGTCGCTTTACATAGAAATAGAATAACAAACATAATAACAGAATAAACAGATTTACATTACATAGGAAACATAAGAATTAGTGATACAAACAGTAATACAACAAAACATACAGTAAATGGATTATAAATTGTATGAGGAGAAGTGATCATTAAACAGAAATGTCTTGAGATGCGTTTTGAAGAAAGGAAGAGATGAACAGTTACGAAGAGGTTGTGGGAGGGAGTTCCAGAGTTTTGGGGCCAGGGCACTGAAAGACCTACCACCCACGGTGGAAAGTCTAGTGCGGGGAATAACAAGAAGAGTTTTTTTTTTTCAAAGAGTCTTTGAAATATGGTTAAAGTTTTACTTATGAACAACTGCTGAATACTGACAAGCATTTATGATATACACTTTATAAGATACTTTAATGTCATTTCTATTGAAACTTGGTTGTCATGTATTTAAATTTGTAATTACACATTTGTAATGAAGTTGCAATTTAGTGCATTTAAAATATATTCACTTTTATAATTATAAAGTACTTTACATGTGATTTACAATGTTAGTCAACAATTTAGAATAAGTGTTAAACATAACAAAAGATGATTTAAACAAAATGTACTTTAAAATGACTATTATCAAGCTCATTTTTTAAGTGTACTTAAAGGTGCTGTAGGGAACTTTTGTAAAAAAATATTTTTTACATATTTGTTAAACCTGTCATTATGTCCTGACAGTAGAATATGAGACAGATAATCTGTGTAAAAATCAAGCTCCTCTGGCTCCTCCCAGTGTCCTATTGCCATTTGCAGAAATACATCGCTCCCGGTAAGAAACAACTAATCAGAGCTGTGGTCCGTAACTTTGTTTGTGTTCAAAATGTAGAAAAATGAACATAATAAGCGAGTACACCATGAATCCATTTTCCAAACCGTGTTTTTAGCTTGTCCTGAATCACTAGGGTGCACCTATAATAAGTGTTTATATTCGGACTATTTTAGATTGCTTCGGGGATACCGCGGCGGAGTAACCCAGTACCTTTGTGATTCTTCATAGACATAAACAGAGAGAAGTAGTTCCGGCTACGATGTTCTTCCGCAAGACGCAAGCAGTTCTGTTTATTAACCGCTAGAGCGTCAAAAGTTACCGACTGCAGCTTTAAGTGTGTTAAAGGGGACATCGGATGCAGAATTCACTTTTATATGATGTATTTGTATGTAAATGTGTCTAAAGCAGTGTACACAACCAGCCTACAATGATAAAAACATTCACTTATTTTTTTTTAATTCCCACTTGGGTGTGGTGGTGTGATGTCACACTGTTCAGACCCCGCCCACAACCACTGGAGGACTGTCCGATATTAGCATATCATGCCCTCTACACATATCTGCCATATTCTTTAAGTGCACTTTATGATTTTCAGTGCACATTCAATACAACTGAGAGGACTTCATTTTCACAAGGCCAGTCTCTGTTATATATAGTACAAACACATTTGATGTGACAAGTTTTAAGCACAGTGAATACAATTTTGATGATCTTAATTTTGATCTGGGTTTATTCAGAGCTGGTTATGAACCGCTCTTACAACAGGAGGAACACAAACGCTGCACCCAAACATTAACGCAGAAGTGTGTTAGCCTGCCACTGATTCAACTTCTGTTTTATAAAACTGATTTCTTTTAAATATGACTCATGGGATTTAAAGGAACAGTTCACCAAATAAAAATTCTGTTCATTTATTAATATTGTACTCTCATATCCTTGTTGTTTTCTGCTGTGGATTACAAAAATTAGAAATGTATTATTTCCTTTATGCACACAACCAAACACTTGAAAACTCATCCAAAACGAATTCTCTTAAATTAGTTGTGTTGAACCTGATGTTTACTGCTGCTCATGTTCGTCTGATCTCATGAATTCATTGCTCGTCTCCTGAGCGGTGTGCCGTTATTGTTTTGTGATGGATTGTGTGAGTGGAGAATAACAATGAAGCTAATGTTCAGGCCACATCTGCTGGAGCTTTGTCCTCCCACAGGGGTCAGCGAGAGGAAGCGCTCTCAGTAAAACCCCGATCATTGTCTGTGTGCACTTTAATACATGCATGGAGCTCTGATATAGAGTGATCAGACACATGCCATTTACGGTTCAAAGAAATGGATTGTGCTAAACCGCCGAGTGATGCCACAATTATAGAGTTTTATGGCAGAAACCCATTAAAGTTGTGAAGAAATGGAAGTATTTTTTTCTTCCTTATTGTGGTGTACATCTCAGTGTAATGCATTATCAAAAAAAGAAAAAGATCTTGATTCAGGACCTCTCTAGAGATTCTGTGCATCATCTGTTGATTGGATGCTGAGATGCATGGCTCTCAAAAACAAATGAAAGCTTGGAGTCAATTGTAAGAAAAGGGCGGGTTAAAAAGTGGGCTGAACTACTAAACTTAAGTGCAAACTAAATCTAACAAGTTACACTGAATGAAGTTAGCTGAACTTTAGTTTGCTTTTTGACCCACTTAAGTAGGACTTAAGTTTAATAGTACACATAACTGTCTTTGAAATAGTCAAAGTGTTACTATTGAATGTACTGACAAGCATTTATGATAAACAAAAAAATATATACTTTTAACGTAATTTCTCTTGAAACCTGTGTAATTAAATATATTTGTAATTAGCCATTTGTAATAACAAATGTAGTAAATTTAAGATATATTTACTTTAAATCTAGTTAGAACTACAATCAAATACCTATAATCAGTACATTACTTTGAAAGTGCATTAGTATGTTAGTCAGCTAAATCAAAATAAGTGTGCTTAAAAGTATGACACAATATTAGTAAAACATAACGATTTTAAAAGTTCTTTTTCCCATTATTTTAATTGAAAAGTCCTGCATGCATCACCAAAGTGAAGGTATAAGTGGTCATACAGTTTTTCCCTCTTCTTTTTTTCAGGGTTTCACACTCAAAAAATAAGTGCATGTAATAATAATGCAGGCTTGGTAAGCGGCAGTAATAATTAGAAGGCCACTACAGAATCACCACATCACACAAACCTCAGCTATATCTGTACAGATCACACACACGTCACATCTGCCTCGGTCTGACTTCAGATACGATACTTCCAGCTTATCTAGATCAGCTGTGGTCTGTCTTGAGGTTGTAACCAGTCACTCCACCCACTTGAAGCCTGTGCATGATCTGTGTAGGTCGAAAGTAAAGATGGTGTCTATTAAGAGCTAAAACCATCTGTGAGCACGGCACAGCTGGAACAGAGCTTTACATGATTCAAGCTTCAGAGATGCTGCGTGGGATCAGATGATATCATACATCACTGTTTAACATCTCAGATTTTGTAACACAGTTATGTTTGCTAATGCAGCACTGTTGTTTTCACTCATACTGCGTGTTAGAGGTTAGAGGTATCAGAACAAACGGTTTTACATCGTCCTGCGGCATTCAGACTGGATTCTTCAGATCGTGTGTTGTTGTTGAGGAGAGCGTGCTGCTTCTGCAGAAATATATAGATTATATTTCACATTTTTAAGTTTATATGTCTCAATTCAGACTGTTCTTCTCAGAACTGTGAGATGAAAAGTCAAATTTATCCTACTTTTTAGTTTTATTCCATGGCAGAAACAACCCAGAACATCTCAGCAAAGTCCTACAGAAGTAATGTGATTGAAACCACCCTGAACTCTTAATAGTAACCACATAGCAGTGCCTCAGTGACCACCCAGGACATGTACTGTATGTTGCTTAGTCTGGATGTTCTGAGGAGAGGGAAGAAACAGACTGGTTTCACAGTAAATGGAGTAATTATTATTGTCAGAACATTCAGGCAATTCTGGAATAACATATCTTTAACATGCTTTTTAATTACAGACGATGAATGAATGGATGAATGTGTGGATGGATGAACTGATGGATAGGTGGATGGATGGATAATAGATGGGTGGATGGATGGATGTTAGATTCATGAATTGGTGAATGGATAATGAATGGATGGATGAATGGATGGATATTAGATTGATGGATGGATGGACGCGTAGATGAATGATAGATGAA
The DNA here is from genome assembly GCF_003368295.1 of Carassius auratus. NCBI lineage: Eukaryota > Metazoa > Chordata > Actinopteri > Cypriniformes > Cyprinidae > Carassius > Carassius auratus. The sequence goes on from NC_039283.1 coordinate 10,102,190, forward strand.
TGGATTATAGGTGGATGGATGGATGAATGAATGAATGGATGGATAATAGGTGAATGGATGGATTATAAATGTATGAATTGGTGAATTGATAATTAATGGATGGATGAATGGATGGATATTAGATTAATGGATGGATTGATGGACGCATAGATGAATGATAGATGAATGGATGGGTGGGTGGATGGATGGATGGATGGATGGAAAATAGATGAATGGATGGATCATAGATGTATGAATTGGTGAATTGATAATTAATTGATGGATGATGGATAGATGGTTGGATGGATTGATGGAGGATGGATGGATGATGGATAGGTGATGGATGATGGATTGATGGAGGATGGATGGATGATGGATGGGTGATGGATTATGGATGGATGGATGATGGATGGATGGATGATGGTTGGATAGATGATGGATGGATGATGGATGATGGATGGATTGGATGGATTGGATGGATGGATGAATGGATGAATGGATGATGGATGGATGTATGATGAATGGATGGATGGATGAATGGATGAATGGATGATGGTTGGATGATGGATGGATGGATGGATGGATGATGAATGGATGGATGATGGTTGGATGATGGATGGATGGATGATGAATGGATGGATGAATGGATGGATGGATGATGGTTGGATGATAGATTGATGGATGGATGGATGGATGGATGGATGGATTGATGGATGGATGGATGATGGATGGATGGATGATGAATGGATGGATGGATGGATGGATGGATGGATGGATGGATTGATGGATGGATGATGGATGGATGATGGATGGATGGATGATGAATGGATGGATGGATGAATGGATGGATGATGGTTGGATAATGGATGGATAGATGATGGATGGATGGATGGATGATGAATGGATGGATGATGGTTGGATGATGGATGGATAGATGATGGATGGATGGATGGATGATGAATGGATGGATGGATGACGGTTGGATGATGGATGGATGGATGGATGGATGGATGATGGATGGATGGATGGATGATGGATGGATGGATGATGGATGAATGGATGATGGATGGCTCAAACAGTGGAGCATGGCACTAGCAAGCAAGAGCTGATAGGAGCATGTAGCTTGAATGCAGTGTAAGTGTGTTTGTATAACAGCATGTCTCAGAGGCGTGAGTGTAACTGTGTGTGTGTGTTCTGCAGGATGCTGGAGTGGGTGAGTGAGGTCTTCTGGCAGGAGCGTCTGTGGTTCCCCGAGGGACTGGGATGGGCTGATCTGGAGGACCGTGATGGCCAGGTCTATGCGAAGGCACGGGATCTGTGGGTGGCCCTGCCAATCGCCGTCCTGTTTCTAGTGATTCGACAGGTCTTTGAGAGGTGCGTCAGAGCTCTCTTTCTCTTCCTCTGTGTTTAACAGTATGCCCTCCATGCAGAGCTTATTATTTTCTCTCCCTCTGTCTCACCGGTTTATAAATAGATCTTTAGTTCTATTTCTACATGTGGACGTGGTTTTTGTCTCTCGCTCTTCAAACTTTAATGTCTTCTCTCCCTGCGTCATCATCCCTCTCTCATCCTAAGCTGTCTCTTCATGTCATCTCTTGCTTTCTCAGTCATCCTGTGAATTTTTAATTAGTGTGAGTCTCAGAATTAAGGAATAAGAGGTTGAATTAGGATCAGGGTGCTAAAATTCACCTAATTACATCATCTGGTCTGAACTATAATAAGCTGCCTGACTAGACTGTGAGACATTTGTAACAGAGCCACAGTCTAAAGTCACTAATCATTACTGAACAGTCCATTTCAACAGATCACACCAGGTCATTTAAAATGCATAGTCCAACATTTTTTTATAAATAATTCTAATCATAAAAAGAAAGCAGTGGTCCCTTTAAGACAAGTCTTTTTTTCAATCAGTGGCCTCATGGTGAAACATCAAATTCTCCAAATCTGAGAACAACTTTCTCATAACTGTTGTTTCTTATGCTCAAATGGCATTATAAAAGCTTATTCTTCAGGCTAGATGCTCAATGGCAGTCCTAGCACCCGTCTCTGAACGCTCACTGATTCTTTAGCTACACTTTCTCCCATTCATTAGCATAGCATCTTTGATAGATCTAAAGTCTTCCAATAAATGGACTAATATTATACAAACAATATAAGTAAGGTCGGACGACAAAGTCATCTATATACACTGTTGAAAAGTTAGAGGTTAAGATTTTTTAATGATTATAGTCTCTTCTGCTCACCTAAGCGGCATTCATTTGATCAAAAATACAGTAAAAATGTGAAAAATTGTTACAGTTTAAAACATCTGTTTTCTGTGTGAATATAGTGTAAAGTGTAATTTATTTCTGTGATGCACTGCTGTATTTTCAGCATCATTCCTCCAGTCTTCAGTGTCACATGATCTTCAGAAATCATTTCTTTCTGTCTGCCTCTGTGTGTTCAGATATGTAGCTACACCGCTAGCCTCTCTGCTGGGCTTGAAAGAAACAGTCCGACGGCGAGTGACACACAACCTCATGCTGGAGTCCTACTATTGCAACACAACTAAAAACCCCACACCGGTGCGTATGCTACAGCCCACTCTCTCACAGGAACACACTTCATCACTGTCAGCTGTGTGTGTTTGTGCTCTCCAGGGTTCAGTGGAGAAGCTGAGCGAGCAGACGGGATGGACAGAGCGACAGGTCCAGCGCTGGTTCAGGAGGCGCAGGAACCAAGACAGACCCAACCTTCTCAAGAAGTTCTGTGAGGCCAGGTGAAAACACACACGCTCCTCTCAAGTGCTTTCTGTCGTCCTGTTATCATCGACCGTTTCCTGTGAGATGAGCTGCTGATGTGAGAGATTAAATGGTGCTTCATGAAAGCGGTTTCTGTAAGTGCAAAAGCTGAAGTCAGTTCTGCATAAATGCCAAGTCTGATCCTCTGAAGTGTTCCCACTGGTGTTTGGCACTTATTCAATTATTCATATGTTCAGTAAATGTTTTAAAGGCTCGTTCACGTGCAGCACTGCACACTTTTCCAGCCGCATGCATTGGATCGGTGCACAGAATAATGCACAGAAGTTTCAGACGAACATGCTATATTGGTGCATCACAAATATAGTGAAATATTTGTATGTTACTTGGGGAAAAACAAAGTTTTTTGTTTTCCCCCATGACGGTTTAGTTACGTGCTCTTACACCTGATCTTCTGCTCTTTTGCAGCTGGAGATTCGCCTTTTATCTCCTGGCCTTCATCGGTGGTCTTGTTGCACTAATAGATGTAAGGCATTGGCAGTTTCAGCCTGTTCTAGCGCTCTGGTTTTATTTCCTGTGCTAATTTAATGCTTAACACAAATGGGTCATGTCCGTCTCTTTCTCTAGAAACCCTGGTTGTATGATCTAAAGGAGATGTGGAAAGGCTTCCCTACTCTGGTGAGTTAGAAACATGAAATCATGTCGAGCTGCTCTTTTTCTAAAGGTCGCCTTGTCATTTCCAGCAAATGCAGTATACTTTAGTAACTGTACAACTATTTGAAACATGCTGCACATGAAGTGCATAAGAATGAAGCATTTCCACAGCCAACTAACATAAATAGAGCTGATGCTGAACTGATATCAGGTGTGGCATTCATTTGTTATGAATAATGTGCTCTTTTTTTGTTTGTGTCCATATAAAGTTCAAAATAAGAGAGAATCTGTTGTGAAAAATCTCTTGCAATTGAATGCATTTTAGTTTATATTTAATGCAATTAGTCAAACTTAGGAGTATTTTTTTACCTGCTTAAGTAGGACTTCAGTACATCTTCATATGTAATATGGTTAAAGTGTTCATGTTTAATGTACTCACAAGCATTCATGATCAACTAAAATATACTTTAATGGCATTTCTATTGAAACTTGTATGTCAAGTATTTGAATACATTTGTAATTACGCATTTATAATGATGAGGTTGCAGTTTAGTGAATTTAAAATATATTTACTTTAAACGTAATATTGAATAACACTAAAAGTATAAAGTATAATCAAGCACTGTACTTTAGATGTGCTTTAGTATGTCAGTCAACACATCAGAATAAGTGCTCTGCTTTAAAACATGACAAAAGATTAATAAAACAGTGGTTTCAAAATATACTTTAAATGAAGCTGACATTATTACAAAGTGCACTTTTTAAAAGTGTGTTTAGAAACAGTCATGAAAGTGTCTCTCTTAAAGTACACTTAAGTGTTTTTTTTTACAAAATGTACTTTATGAGCTGATTTTCCAGCAAAATAAGATAATAAATGAGAGTGTAAACATGATGTAACTGACTGATTCCTCACTTCTACTGAAGAAATCAGAGTGTGTAAGTGTATGATTGTAGTGACCGGTGTGTGTGTGTGTGTGTGTGTGTGTCTCAGACGCTCCTGCCGTCTCAGTACTGGTACTACATGCTGGAGCTGGGTTTCTACACCTCTCTGCTCTTCAGCCTGGCGTCTGATGTCAAGCGTAAAGTAAGTGGTCATCAATAATCACCACACTGCAGACCTCACCTGAGCATCTCCTCGAGTCAGACTTCATTTGAACAACTTTAAAGATGATTTTCTCAGTGTTTAGATGTTTTTTGCTCCCTCAGATTCCAGATTTTCAAATAGTTGTATCTCAGACAAATATTATCCTTCTAACAAACCACACATCAATGGAGAGATGATTTAATCAGCTTTCAGATGATGTAGAAATCTCAGTTTCTAAAAATTGACCCTTAAGACTGGTTTTGTGCTCTGGGATCACATATGGCAAAATTCACACAGCTCACTCTCAAAGCCCGAAACACAAAAGGAGAATGGTCATTAAAAACTGAATTATGACAGACATCTTGCACAGCATTACGACTGGACTGAAGGAGTGTTTCTAATGGATGCTGTGTCTGTCTGTGTGGTGCAGGACTTCAGAGAGCAGGTCATCCATCACGTGGCCACCATCCTGCTGATCAGCTTCTCCTGGTGTGTCAACTACATCCGAGCGGGAACGCTCATCATGTTCATGCACGACTCGGCCGACTATCTGCTGGAGGTGAGAAGTCTAACTTCCCCTTAAACCCAGATCAAATGTGTTCTAGAAAGCACATGCTACTGTATGCACTTACAGTATGAACTTGACTGGAAAGAACCGTGTAGAAGTGTGCATTGATTCAACCTGAGAACTGATGTATGTCCGTAGAAAAAGCATTTCCGTCTGGATCTCTCCCTCTTCTGGACACATGGGTTTCTCCGCTCATATCATCTCTCTCTCTCTCTCTCTCTCTCTCTCTCTCTCTCTCAGTCAGCTAAGATGTTTAACTACGCCAGATGGAAGAACGCATGCAACTACATCTTCATCCTGTTCGCTGCGATCTTCATCGTCACACGCCTCATCATCTTCCCTTTCCGGTACACACCCCATCCGTCTCTCTGTGTGTGTGTGTGTCTGTCCTCACACACACATGCTGTCATCAAACACGCCGCTCCAGATGTGATTGTGATACAGTCGTGCCGTGTCTCTGACTGAGAAGAACTGATGTGTGTGTGAAACTGTATGATGCTGTGAGCTCATGTTTGTGTCGCATCATTCGTGTGTTTCTCTCAGGATCATGTATTGCACATGGGTGTATCCCGTGACCCTGTACCCCCCGTTCTTCGGATATTACTTCTTTAACGGGCTGCTGATGGTTCTTCTGTGTCTGCACGTCTTCTGGGCCGCGCTCATCATACGCTTGGCCTTCCGCTTCTTGAGCAATAACGTACGTCTGCATGGTTTCATCTCTACATTGACACCTAGTTTCATTGGTAACACTTTATAATAAGGTCCAGTTATTTGAAGGAGCAGTTCCTGAACATGAAAACTTGCCTAAAATGTGCTCATCCTCAGGTCATATGAGGTGTAGCTGAGTTTGTTTCTTCATCAGGTTTGGAGAAATATAGCATTGCATCAGTGTCTCATCAATGGATGCTCTGCAGTGAATGGGTGCCGTCAGAATGAGAGTCCAAACAGCTGATAAACACATCACAATAATCCACAGCACTCCAGTCCATCAGTGAACATCTGGAGATCCAGCAATTAAGACAGAAATACTTAATTCCATAATTCATAATAACGGGGAAAAGGTGTTCTGGTGATGTTTTTATCAGCTGTTTGGACTCTCATTCTGACGGCACCCATTCACTGCAGAGCATCCATTGATGAGACACTGATGCAATGCTACATTTCACGAAACCTGATGAAGAAACAAAAAGGCTGAGGACATTTTAAGCATCTTTTCATCTTTCAAGGGCACATAGCTCACGTGTCGCATGAGTCACGATACTTTCATAAATTTTTTGGGTGGAAGCTTGAGCTGTGTGAAAATCATTTTTTTGAATATCACACTTTTTGTTCTCTGGAAGATAAACAGTCACACAGGTTTGGGACGGCATGAGGGTGAGTAGAGATGACAGATTTCTGGGTGAGCTATCCCATTGTCTTCACGATGTCTTTCTCTCCTGAGCCTGTCATTCTTCCCAACAGTCGTCGGTAGAAGACGAGAGGTCCGACCGAGAGGAGACGGACGAGTCCGAGGAGGAAGAACAGATGAAAAATGGAGAGATAAAGAAAAACGGACCAGCTCAGAATGGCCACGCTACACATAACAACAACCACTCCAAAAAAACAGAGTGATGTCTAGAGAGGACAGAAACCGTCAGAAACCTAGAGATTCTTCCTCTGCTGAAGCGGAGCAGAGACGGTGAAGAACAGAGGGTCGATTGCTGTCTACACTACACACACACACACACACACACACACACACTCCTCGATCTGGAGACAAACACAGAGCAGTGCTGCCTCTATTGACTGAAGCTTACAGGAGCAGATCACCTACAAATCTGCCTCTCCACACCTCTGGGACTTTCTCAGTTATCTCCAGCAGAATGTCCAAACTGCTCTTCCCCATACACTGAAAGTCAACGTTGAACAGAGTGCTCATCTCATACGGACTTTTCTATGCTGCGTTTTTGTGCTTTCTAGAGCTTGAAATCCTCTGATTTTGTTGTATGGAAGACCGCTATGGAAGCCAATGGAACAAATCAATAAACAAAAGAGAATTATGACTTTTTATCTCACAATTCCGACTTTGTTTCTCGCAATTCTGAGAATTCCAAAATATAAAACTCAGAATTCCACACAATTCCGAGTTTGTGTCTCTCAGTTCTAAATGTTCTAATCCCAGAAATGCAAGAGTTGTGAGATAAAAAGTCACAGTTGCCTGCTTTTTCGGGGGGTTTTATATTCCCCCGCAGAAACATGTGTTCACCGAGAGCAGCTCTGACATTATGCTAAACTCTGTTGGAATAAAGTCATACGAGTAAATGATGGCAGAATTATTTTAGTGACCTGTGCCTTTTAACAGTGCCTTCCTTTGCTCTTTTCATGCCTTGTTTTTAGTTTGTAATTTAAAAAAACTGCATCTTTTTCCAGAGTATAACCATTCACCAGTAATACTGAGCACATGTGAATATCAAGCGCATCAGTTTGGTCTTAAAGTGCCGTCACAAAGTGAATTGTCTATCGTCAGTAGCAATGTGTGAAGAGCATCTCACACAGAGGTCACAAACGCATTCAGTGCATGTTTTCACTCGTGGAATAACCAATCATGGCGGCTGACAGTAAATAATGCATTTCTGCGATGCCATTGGTTTGTTTTGTAATGTGCTGCATCCACAGCTCTAAAGTGTCAGTATAAACCCAAGACCATCAGCCAGAAAACCAAAGAAGTCACCAAAGAGTGCATCTTCAGATACGGCTGAATGTTACTAAGTTCCTAACAAACAGATTCAGTCCCACAGCTGGTCTGAATCATCTCATTCACATCACACTTCTGTCCTGCTCTGACTCCATCATTCCTGCCAGCTTCCCGTCCAATCAATTACAGTGTTATCTTTATTTTGTATTTTCCTGTGTTTTGTAATATGATAAAAATTATTATGGAGGAAGTTAAGAATAAAATACTGAATGTGAGTCACACTTGATGAGAGCTAGTTTGATTTCTCTGTTATTAATATCACTTTAAACACAACTCCGTTGGTCTCTTCAAGTAGTGTCAACTACAGCCCTTATTATCATATAGGAATCAAAAATATTATAAGAACCCACAGGAGACTCCTAAAGGGCTCCAGGGCCTTTTTCTTCTTGGGTCACATAACAGTACATTTGCAGATACGTTTATTTACATATTAAACATGATGATTTGGGGTTTACAGATTGACAAGGTAAGTGCCTTTAACTGTATGAATGTGCAGCATTTGCAGATAATATCATATAAATTCAACAAAAGACCACTTAAGTACTTAAAGAGAGTCAACTGTGACACTTAAGTACACTTTTAAAATTGCACTTTGTAATAATGTCAATTATTAAGTACATTAAGAAAGTAAATTACATTACAGTAAGTACATTAACGTACTTAAGAACATGTACTCAGTTAAGTTAATCAATTTTAGATGTACTGAATTGCAGCCTCAGTACATACATGGCATACAAGTTTCAATAAAATGACACTGAGGTGTGTTTTAGTTTATTAAAAATGCATGTCAGTAGCCTGCTAAATTTGCAAAAATCAGGGAATTTTCAAGGCTGGAAAAGTTCATGGGAATTAATGGAAATAAACTGAGAATTTGCAAAGAAAAAATACTAACTAAACAGAATTAGCGAGAGGTCCTCACACGACGTGTCCCGTGGCCCTGTCCAGATGAGCTCAGGTCTGGAGACTCTGATACACTGATATCAGCAGTGCTGCTGATAGACAGCTGCTGGCCATGAGTGCTGCTCCGTTCACTTCCTGCAGTCTGTCACGTACACACAGGAGATCCATTACATAATATAGGGATTCAAATAATCAGAGATGACTCCGAATATCACATGCACTTTAAAATGTGAATTTACTGTATTTTCAGCATCATTACTCCAGTCTTCAGTGTCACGTGATACTCAGAAATCATTCTGAAAGAACAAACTCTTTTTGGAAAGAGATGGAGTATTATATTGATACAGTAGCTACGATTTTATTTGAAAGAAAAAGCTGTGGGAGTGGAAGTTCGTAAACACTTTATTATCTTCATTTAATACATCTGTATTTGTATACATCCCCTGTAGTGTATAATTGTTTATATCTTGTAGAATGTTTTTCATATTATACATGTAACCTGTTTTTGTTAATAATAATAAAAAAGCAGTGTGTAGGGAGCTGAGCACTGAGTAGTGTGTAGGGAGCTGAGCACTGAGTAGTGTGTAGGGAGCTGAGCACTGAGTAGTGTGTAGGGAGCTGAGCACTGAGTAGTGTGTAGGGAGCTGAGCACTGAGTAGTGTGTAGGGAGCTGAGCAGGGAGCACTGTGTAGGGAGCTGAGCACTGAGTAGTGTGTAGGGAGCTGAGCAGTGAGCACTGTGTAGGGAGCAGAGCACTGAGTAGTGTGTAGGGAGCTGAGCAGTGTGTAGGGAGCAGAGCACTGAGCAGTGTGTAGGGAGCTGAGCAGCGAGCACTGTGTAGGAAGCTGAGCAGCGAGCAATGTGTAGGGAGCTGAGCAGCGGGCACTGTGTAGGGAGGCTGTGAATCTGGACGCAGGTCAAAGACACTCTTAGTGAATGGTGGAATACCACTGGAGAGACGCTTCAGCGTGCAGTCACGTGATCTCCAAAGGCTACTCTGATTGGTTGATATTTTGCTATTCAGAAAATTATGAAAGCACGTTCATATGGGGACAAATCATACATGGCGTGAATTCTGCATAAGTAGCTACTTATGAAATATGATTGATATTTTTTACTTTCTTAATGTAAGTTCCTATCTTATTTTGAATTATTTATCTGTGCACGTTAATCAAATAATAATAAGAAAAAATATAGGTCTCTTATTAAATACAATATTTGCTCCGCCTCTCGTCATCAGTTTTCTCTTTTATTTTAACCCCTTCCGACCAACAGAGACCACATCCGGTCCCTCCCCACAACAGATGGCAGATAACTGCATAAATAATGATAATAGCTTTCTGGGAAAATAATACATTAAATGATTTACAATATACATTTAGTAGCTACCTCATTACAAAATCACATAATCATATAATTCAAACCAAATCAGTATTCAGTACTGGAAATATCTCAGGAAGATGAAATGGTGTTCATGAAAAAAAAAATACATTAACATATTGACTAAAATTGTAAGAATAAATCCTTTTTAAATACTATAGGTCGCTTTATAATGCGACCTATACCAGTGGTGCTGGCTGCGGGCGCAGAGTGGCGCATCTGAGCCGCGTGGAGACTCTAGTTTCCTCCTCTGACGCGCTTATGCTGCTCACTGAAAGATCGCTGGCGCCATCTTGGATCAGGGGAGGTTTTTAAACGGGAAAAAGTCAAAGAGGCAGGAAAGGAAAAAACAACTATAAAACGTTGGGAAACCCTGTTCGTTTGGACCGACGGCGAAAATGACACTCGGTCTGAACTCATGACATCTGCTTTTAAGTACTTTTTCGAGACTCGGACGAAGTAAAACATCAACAGCCGCTGGAGCAGGAGGTTTTCCTCGTCAGCTGGGAAAGTTGTTTTGTATGTGTTAGCTCGCACAAGAACACCTTTACCTGTCGGACATGACATCCGCCAACTCAGGTATCGTATTGAAACCGAATGTTTTCCTCTTAGTCGTCTGGTTTGTGATGATTTTGCACATTGTAAGCAGTTGTGCTAGTTAGCTCGAGCTGCTGCTAGCTCTACTGTTGTGATATAACGTTAGCCTGCTAACTCTGGAGTGAGATCTGGACAAACAGAGAGAGAGAGAGTCAGGGTTTGTTTTCATCACGATTGCTTCAGCTGTCACAGAAAACATACACATGTCATCTGACCCAGGTCTGAAGATCTGACCCACTTCTGTTCCATGTGTCTCTCTCTCTCGTCTCAGTGTAAATACTCTTTGTGGATGCCTTTGATTCTGACACGGGACTTATGCAGGTCCAAACTGAGCTGTCATGATGGGTAATATTATGATCGTGTGTTTCCTAGTCTGATGGCAGGGTATAAAGACAGAACTGCTAGTAACTGATCACATGTAATCTGGATGTAATGCAGTCAGATTAAAAAAAATAAAGAACTTTTAAGTTCCATTTTAAAATACTCTAGATTACACTCCAGTTACTTTTTTATTGATTACATGATTTCATATTATTCACACAATGACAATAGTTTATTCATAATTAATTGATAGTAAAAGCTGATGTTCAGTCAGTGTTGTGTTCCTTCACACAGAGAGCAGTTATTAGTCATGTGTCTGTATCACACACACACACAGAGAGAGAGAGAGAGAGAGAGAGAGAGGTCAGCTCAGCTGCTGATGAACACATTCGTTTTTAGCTGAATTATCACTCAGTATGTTATTTAATGTATTACTGCGTGTTTGGAAGGCTTTTGTCTTTCAAACACATTAAATGCAAAAATTCACGTTATTTCTTTATTATTATTATTATTATTTATGTTTTTACATTCTGAGCACCAATTTGTATTTAATGTATCCATTCTCCACAAATAGAAGTGTAATCTCTTAAAGACAATAAAGCAGTCATCTTTGGGAAATGTAAACGTCCGATTAAAGAAAACGTGATCTGATATATTTTTCAGCCGTCTCACCAAATGTGGAAGATGTCGAAATATAGAATCTGTTTAATGTAAAGTTTATTTTATAGATTAAATTTAAGTTGACCAAATCCAAACAAGTTAATGAAAAAAAATATCAGTAAGTATCAGGGTTTGCATATAAATCCAAAAATGAACTAAGTCAAGTCAATTTTCCCAATACACATTGTTCCAAAACCGCTTTAAAGAAATTCATATTGTTAATGTGTATAGTGTCTTTTTGCCCATGTGTGTTTTATTTTGTACGTGTAGCTAATTACATGACATATAAACCTAATAAATCTACTTCACTTTGGACCAAATGCTGGTTTATATTTATTGATTATTTTTTATTAAAGATATGTGAGCTCAATAAATGCAATCAGCATTATAGTGTGAGCAAAATGTTCTGGATATATCACACATTTAAGGAATGTTTTTTTTTATTTTATTTTTTATGCAGAACACAACTAATTATATTTTTGGTTATTATTATTATGACAAATTGCAGAAAGGTTCAAAAGAAGAGTATTTATTTGAAATGCAGTAACATTTTAAATGTTAATGATGACAATATTTGCTGGAATGTTTGATGGAAGTTCAACAGAACAACATTTATTTGTTAAATCAGTAAATAATTAAATGCAGTGTATGTTATGCTGTCTGTTTGTTGAACGTCAGTTTTACGTTATATCAGCCTGCCATTTTTTTCATCATAAAGGCTTTGGAGATGAATTCACAATGCACATAAACAATTGTACTGGTGATCATTTGATATCATTTAAACGAAGGATTGTGCTGTAAAACTACTGAATGCATCTCTCTCTCTCTCTCTCTATCTCTCTCTATATATATATATATGTATGCCTGTATGACTATTGTGTGTAGTTGTTAGTCTGAGTGTGTGATTGGCTGTGTGTTTCAGATATGCCCGAGGTGCTGTCACTGGCCTCAGCCGCTGGATCTCTTTCTAACGTTGTCCCGAAGGCCAACAACAAACGCCAGGCCACGTAAGACAGATTTAAGAGTCCCAGTCATTATTAAATCGGTGCTGAGATGCTTCTGGTCTAAACACGGTTCTGTCTTCCTCATCACTTCACTGTATTTTGTGGAGCTCTGAAGGAAAGGGTTTTGGAAACCATGAAGTTTACAAGACACATCATGAAGTAATATTATCAGTGTGACCCCACTCGTCAGACGAGAACTAAACTTGATCTGAATAATTGAATTAGTTTCGTAAGTGATGCAGTTTGCACCATTGACATGGTTATTCCTGCTTGAAACCATCTGTGTTGGATGGATGAAGTGCTGTAATTTAATGACTTGACTGACACTTTCAAGCTCCACAAAGGACTTGGACAAAATAATTACTTAATGTACATAATGTAATAATGAGGCCCCAGGGGTTTGGATGATGACAGAACGCTCATTTTTGGGTGGACTGTCTCTACACGCGCACACCATGCGTGACTGCAGCGCTGAATGTGGTTTTCCCAACAGAGCAGGCAAATTCATAGGAAGGAGACGTTGGTTTTAACAATAGTGCCCTTGTTTATTGAGTGTGTGTGGCCGGGTGGAGAACTGTGGGAATGTGTGGATGTCATCTCTGCTGTTGTGCAATAATTAATGATTGTGTGATTAATGTGATTTCCCCTGTTTCCAGCTCGGACTATGACGACGACGAGGGAAGCAAACTGTTCAGGTGAGTCCTGATGTGTGACTGGAGGGTTTGATGTGTGACGGGCCGGCCGTCTCATGACTGTGTTTTGTCTCCTCAGGTGTGATGATGATGGAGGGGGATCCAATGATAAGGAGAGGTTTGCCAGGTATTGACTGATGCAAGTCAGAGAGCGTGAAAACTATAGATCTGATCTTCTGATCTTCTGTTAGTTCTCAAGAATCAGAGTTGAGCGGTGCAGACTACATGTGCTGGCGTCAGTATGGGCTTCACAGTGAAGTCTCCGAACACACTTCACATCTGCCGAGCTGTCAGACATGATGCAGTTTCAGTATTAACAGCAAAGGGGTTTTTCTCTTTTTTTTTTTTTTTTTTTTTACAAAATTGATTGCACAAAAAATGTAAATGCACATTTAAAAATGCTCAATCACTTTTATATTTCCAAGATGATGGATCCACTCCATGAATTAAACATGAAATATGAGTTCATGTATATAAAAATAGCTTACAAAAGCATTGTTTTTTCATGCACTGATCAATTTAAGAGCCATCTGGGTTTTCTAACGTGTCTTCTTTTCATGCATCAGACTTTTCTTTTTACAGTTTTATTCCCATCTGTATTCTGAAGAGTTTTTTAGTTTAGTTCATTTATATAATATCTCACTGGTAAAAATGTGAAGGAAATATATATTTTAATGGCTGTTGACGATTCATGGAGAGATAAAAAGAGAAACCTGAAACCCGTAGCACTAGTACATCAACAGAATGAAAGTATTTTGAGCCTGGCTTCATCCGCTGTTCATGTAGTGTCTTGCTTTAAGTCCCTGATAGACTACAAGTGAAACTGAAGCTCATTTCCGTGGGCTGAAAAAGCTTCACTGCCATTAAAGAGTGACTCAGTCAAGGCCAGTGTCTTCTGAGCATGTCTTCTACCCCTCTCTTCTTTCCCATTTGTGTTTTGTCTCTGCGAGATGAGTGTCGTCTCATTTGACGAACACACTGATGCAGTCTTTATTTGCGTATTCATCCATCTCTCTCTCTCTCTCTCTCTCCCTCCTCTCTCGTGGCTGTCTCTCGACCTCTTCTCTGTCCCCATGACTGCATGCTCTGCCCATCTCTCATGCCTCCTGACCGCAGGGAGAACCACAGCGAGATCGAGCGCAGGCGGAGGAACAAGATGACCGCTTACATCACGGAGCTGTCAGACATGGTGCCCACCTGCAGCGCTCTGGCACGCAAACCAGACAAGCTGACCATCCTGCGCATGGCAGTGTCACACATGAAGACGCTCCGAGGAAGCGGCGGCGATGCAGCACACAAACCCTCCTTCCTCACAGACCAGGTCAGATATCAGCTGCACTCATTACACAAACCTGTTCCTCGGGCACACAAACCAGGGGCCAGATTCATCAAACACTGTCAAGAATGAAAGTCTTCTTAACTGCCGTTTTCTTCTCATTTTCTTACTCAAAGTGATAGTTCACCCAGTTAACTCTGTGCATGCCCCCTCCATGAAACATGTTTTATTGGATTGTCTTTTTTTATGAAGTACACTCACTCAGGGTCTTGTTTCGTAAGGATGTACCAGAAAAGATTTAAGATACTTCCTGATTTTGAGTTGTTCACCGTCTGTAGATCTGCTTGTATGTCTCCGCTGTGTGCAGGAGCTGAAGCACCTGGTTCTGGAGGTGGCTGATGGGTTTCTGTTCGTGGTGTCGTGTGAAACCGGCCGTGTGCTTTATGTGTCAGACTCTGTCACACCGGTTCTGAACCAGGCTCAGTCGGATTGGCTCGGATCGTCTCTGTATGACCAGCTTCATCCAGACGACACCGAGAAACTCCGAGAGCAGCTCTCCACCAGCGAGAACAACAACGCCGGTCAGAAACCTCTCTATATCTGCCCTCCTTTGTTCTGTTTAAAGGTGCAATAGGTGAACGTCTTCAGAAACGTTTCTTGTTGTTCTGGTTGAAAGTCTTTTCACATCCTGATAGCAATCATTAAATTAAGTGGTCTATATATATATAAATACCAATCCTGTGGAAGGTGTAGGACCAAGAAATGTTCGACCAATCAAAACGCTCAGGGGGCGTGGCTTTGGACTGCGATTGCAGGGAGGGAGGGACGTTCGCTTTCAGTGCTATCAGGCTAATGTTAGCATTTTACTGAGATCTCCTACTGCACCTTTAACCCATCTTCCTCGTTTCTGACTGTAGGCCGGATGTTGGACATGAAGACAGGCACGGTGAAGAAAGAGGGCGGGCAGGCTTCTGTGAGGATGAGTATGGGCACACGCCGCTCCTTCATCTGCAGGATGAGGTGAGGATCAGGGAGAACAACAGGCCCTTTAGTTTAATTGTATACATCTAACATCCAGCTCGAGCTTCATGTGTGTTTTTGCTCTGAGATCTTGAGAAGGGGTTAGGAATGTGCTGTTTGCATACACAAAAATAATGTTTTAAAGAAAAAGCATTAATCATATTCACAATGTGAGCTATTTTTACTGTTGTGAAATATCTCTGATGCATGGATTGTAACGTGTGTGTGTGTGTGTGTCCCCAGATGTGGAGTGTGTCCCGTAGAGCCGGTGTCCATGAACAGACTTCACTTCCTGAGAAGCAGAAACAGGTACAGCAGCGCTCTGTCTGTATGTATAGATCTCCGTCTGCACAGATGTAGATGAAGAGCGTCTCTCCTCCCACAGGAATGGACTGGGTCCTCCTAAGGAGGGCGAGCCGCAGTATGTGGTCATGCACTGCACAGGCTTCATCAAGTCCTGGCCTCCTGCAGGTAACAGAGGAAGTGTCTGTTGTTCCCCGAGAGCGGAGCTGAATCAGAACACCACTGACACTGGTACTGTCTCTCTATGCTCTCTCTCTTTCTCTCTCAGGAGTGACTCTTTCTGAAGAGGAGGCCGATAACAATCAGGGAAACCGCTTCTGTCTAGTCGCCATTGGAAGGCTTCAGGTACTTTTCCTAGGGCCCTTTGATTTCCTTGATGAGGAAAACGGTCATGAAAACTGAATTCACAGTTTTACGCGGAATGTCACAGAATTTGTCAGATTTATATATATATATATATATATATATATATATATATATATATGGCACATTATTACTTTTGAGGAGCCCCGGGATGCAAGGCTACAGATTTTGTGAGCCCTGTTGTGTAATGACAGCTTTAGCTTTTTAATAAAAAAAATAAAAAAAATCAGTGTACTTACATAGAGCTCATTAAATGTGGTAAACGAAAGCTCAAATTTGAGGTTTGTTCTCGTGTTTATCAATATAAAGCGATTTCAGAAAGTCTGGATTAAATCTCTGTCAATATGGATCATTTTTACAGTGTTTTATTAACTTTTTGAATCGTTAAAGTTTTGGTTGCTTGGTTGACTTTCGTAAGCAAGACAGAAATATTTCAGGTTTAATTTAAAATAAATAATAATTTGGATTTCAGAGGTGAACAGAAGTCCTACAGGTTTGGAACGACATGTTTAGAGTGAACTGTCTCTTTAAGATCCTCTGTTTGTCCTGCAGGTCACATGTTGCCCGAGCGACACAAACGTAAACAACATCAGCGTTCCAGTGGAATTTATTTCCCGCCACAACTGTCAGGGCCTCTACACTTTTGTGGATCACCGCTGTCAGGCGACGGTGGGCTTCCAGCCTCAGGTAGGCCTCAGAAACCTGAGTCAGGGTCATTTCTTAAGATCGCTGATGAGCTCCACTGTCTTGGTGTCGGCCAAAATAGTTCTGGAGGGCCAGTATAATTGACCTGTCGTGAATTTTTTTTTTATTACAGCCACTGTTTAAATGTTTATTTTTCATGATTTGTCATTAAAAATCAATTTACATGTGTTATACAAAAGTCAGTTTTATTTGAATACTGGTAATTAAATTATTATGTGTTCTCCATCTTTTGTGACACAGGAGCTACTGGGGAAGAACATTGTGGAGTTTGCTCATCCAGAAGACCAGGGCTTACTGAGAGACAGCCTTCAGCAGGTGTGTGTGTGTGTGTGTGTGTGTGTGTGTGTGTGCTTTTACATTACACATCTAGCTCAAATATTCATGACTGTTACTATTGTAAACAAAAAGGTTTTATATAATTTTATGTAATGTGTATGGCAAACAAAAAGTACTTTTGTTGCCTTTATAAAAGGGCAGCAGTAGCAGTATACTAAGGGACACCAGTGTTAAATGTATTAATGATATTGATCATCACAATATGGTTGTTGCTAGGTAAATTAAAACATTAGCATAATAGGCTATATGGCCATTTGATCAGACTGTAACTCTGAACCTGTTCTTTCATACCCAGGGCTGGGAAGGTGACTTTTAAAATGTATTTCACTACAGATTACAAAATACAAGCTTTAAAAAGTAATCAGCAATGTATTTTGTTAGATTACTCATTTTTAGTAACTTAATCTAAATACTTTAGAATACTTTTGAAATACTTAAGCTTTGTAACTCAAAAGGAACATATTCATTTGATGTCTTGTTTTTATGCTTTCCGACATCTACCATAAGATTTGTCTTTTCTTTGCATTTTATTTTTAACATAAATTTTCCACAGAATTTCTATGAAAAAAAAAAAAAAACGTTAAGTCATTTAAATCTTCCAATCAATATAAATTCAGTTTGAATACAATGAATGGGAGTCAGTGCTGTTTTATGCGGTTTTATTCCAAACTTCAAAACTTATCCAGACACACCAAATGCATAATAAAAGTAGCCGAAACATCTGGCACAGTTGTCCAAGGTATACAATAGTTTTTTTTAACGAATGGACCAAACTTTAAGTGAAAAAGAGTCAAAATTGACAGGGCTCGTTTTCCACGGTCGCAATGTGATTATTCACGATGCTTTTGGGGAACACACCTCAGGGGTCGCAAAATTTCTAAATGCCTTCTCTTCAGGTTTTGGTAGCCCAAAATGAATTTAACTAGGCTGAAATTAAAAATAAAGACATCGGCTGAACTTTACTGTGGAAAAATCAGCATGATCCGCAAAAACTAGTAACATATCTGAACGTAAGGATCAATAAACTTATGATGCGATAAAATTCACAAGACAGATTACACCATACAATTTTCTTATAATTTATATATTTATTTTTTACAAAATGAGATTTAAGACCAATTGTAAATTAAAATGTGTCCTTTTTATTATTAGACAAAAGACAAAATGCTGCATATTTCTTTGTGAAATTGTTAAATAATAAAACTAACTTTTAAATTTTAAAACAAATCCTAAACCAAATAAAAATCATACAACTAAAAGAAACACAACAGCCCCGGGACGTTGGGCTAGAGATTTTGCGAGCCCTGCACCTCAGATCTATCCAGTTTGTGAACCATTGGTTCCCACACTCATTAAACAAAAGAAATGATCAGATTAAAAGATTGACTCAAAAGAATCATCTGTTCACAGTCAGTCGGATCATGACCTTGCATTACCGAGCCAAAGATGACCTATCATTGAACATCTCGAATGAACAAAGTCTTCGAGTTCATCTGTGAAGCACATAAAGCTATCGTTTGACTTTATAAACTTTTATTTCATGTGTGGTTCATATGGATCTGTTAACTGAATGCAAAGTCTGTGTTCTAGGAGAAGGTTTGTGTCGTGATGATGAGCATGTATCGCTCACTAGGAGTCGCTAAATGAACAGCTGCTGCACACAGTTTTTTTGTTTCAATGGAAAATCAGTCGCGTTATTGGTTGAAATCCCCAAACTGTTGCCTTAAATATAAAATTAAAATATAAAATTTATATATGACATCAAAATAAAAGTAATCACTGGTAGTCTAAAATACTTTTCAGATTTAATCGTAATCTGATTACACCCTAATTTAAAATTTAATTATAACGAAATACAGTTACTCATATTTTAAATACGTAACGCCATTAAATGTATTTCGTTACTCCCCAGCCCTGTTCATACCATACTGTAGCTGTACTGTAGCTCGATCCTTGTTAATGTATTAATGACCTCTGACCCCGATGCAGGTGGTGAAACTGCGAGGTCAGGTGCTCTCGGTGATGTTCCGGTTCCGATCTAAATCCCGCGAGTGGATCTGGATGAGAACCAGCTCGTTCACCTTCCAGAACCCCTTCTCTGAGGAGATCGAGTACATCATCTGCACCAACGCCAATGTCAAGTTAGTACTGAAATTCATCAAGTAAACACAACATACTGACCTCACAGCAAAAGTGATTTTTCAATATTTTGTCATCTAATGGGCCTAATCTAGGCCTCATGTTATACAGTGTTGTCTTATCCAGTATGACTTTATACAGTGTGTCATATGCTTTTATGATCGAAGGTTAATTCCTGTGGAGGTAATCTAATGTAATATAATTCAGTTTTGTTTGAAGGCGTGCGTGCGTTTGTGTGTGTGTATATGTCTGGGTCTTATTTCAGCCCCAAGATATAATAAAAAGAGGAAATTATGTAGAAAAGGCAAAGAATATATAAATAAAGAAATTGATTATTATTTTATGGCACAGTGAAATGTGACATTTTATGACAATTTAGCATGTCTTCCTCCTCCCCAGCTCTAATAATGAAGAACATATTTATTTCAGTTATGAAAACCGCTTCTGCTCACCAAGGCTGCACTTATTTGATCAAAAATACAGTACAAAACAAAAAAATTTTGAAATATTATTACAATTTAAAACCGCTGTTCTCTATGTGATTATCTGTTAAAATGTAATTTACAGGTGCTTCTCAATAAATTAGAATTTCGTGGAAAAGTTAATTTATTTCAGTGATTCAGCTCAAATTGTGAAACTCTTTTATTAAATTCAATGCACACAGACTGAAGTAGTGAGACTGAAGACTGAAGTCTTTGGTTCTTTTAATTGTGATGATTTTGGCTAACATTTAATAAAAAACACCAATTCACGATCTCAACAAATTAGAATACGTCAAAAGACCAATAAAAAACCTTTTTAGTGATTTGGTGAATTAGAATCCTGCTGGAAAGGGAAATCATCATCATCTTCAAAAAGCTGGTCAGCAGAAGAAAGCATGAAGTGCTCCAAGATTTCTTGGTAAACAGATGCAGTGACTTTGGTTTTCAAAAAAACACAATGGACCAACACCAGCAGATGACATTGATCCCAAATCATCACAGACTGTGGAAACTTAACACTGGACTTGGGCTATGAGCTTCTCCACCCTTCCTCCAGACTCTAGGACATTGGTTTCCAAATGAAATACAGAACTTGCTCTCATGTGAATAAAAGGACCACTGAGCAACAGTCCAGTTCTTCTTCTCTTTAGCCCAGGTAAGACGCCTCTGACGTTGTCTGTGGTTCAGTAAATCTCTTGACACGTCTGTGTGTGGTGACTCTTGATGCCTTGACCCCAGCATCAGTTCATTCCTTGTGAAGTTCACTCAAATTCTTGAATTGATTTTACTTGACAATCTTCATAAGGCTGTGGTTCTCTTGGTTGGTTGTGCATCTTTTTCTTCCACACTTTTTCCTTCCAGTCAACTTTCTGTTAACATGCTTGGATACAGCACTCTGTGAACAGCGTTCTGTGAATGTTTGTGTCTTACCCTCCTTGTGAAGGGTGTCAATGATTGACTTCTGGACAACTCTCAGATCAGTCTTCTCCATGATTGTAGTCTAGTGAACCAAACTGAGAGACTGTTTTGAAGGCTCAGGAAACCTTTGCAGGTGTTTGAGTTGATTAGCTGATTGGCATGTCACCATAATCTAACTTGTTGATATTGAGATGTGTACATTGAATTTATTTAATACACGAGTTTCACAACTTTAGGTGAATTACTGAAATAAATTAACTTTTCCACGACATTCTAATTTATTGAGATGCACCTGTATTTCTGTGATGCTCCGCTGTATTTTCAGCATCATTCCTCCAGTCTTCAGTGTCACATGATCTTCAGAAATCAGAATAATATGATGATTTACTGCTCAAGAAACATTTATGATTATTATCAGTGTTGAAAACAGTTGTGCTGGTGAATATTTTTGTGGAAATCGCATCATATGACCCCTTTAAGAGCCAGACGTATTTGAGCCGTGTGTGTCTGAGAGTGTGTGTGTTAATTCAGCCACACTCTGTTTAATCTGACTGCTTTCTCTCCACCAATCCCTCTGGTTTACATGACAGTAGAAGTGCGAATCAGGACTCCCTGTCCCCCCTCTCTTCCCCTTCACTGGGGCAGAGCAGTCCTCACTGCCCCTCCATCCCCAGCCCAGGCCAGGTCACAGCCAGGTGAGAGCAGACCGGTGGAGCACTGGCTCTCTCCCTCTCTCTCTCCGTCTCTCGCTCTCTCAGTCTCTCTTTCCCTCTCCCTCTCCCTCTCCCTCTCCCTCTCTCTCTCTCTCTCTCTCTCTCTCTCTCTCTCTCTCTCTCTCGGGTGAGCCTCGTTCCGTCCCGTCTGCTGTCGGCCGGTCAGTCGGTGGTGGGTTAACCGCATGCTCTCTTCCCGTAGATAGCTGTGCTGTCCGTGGCAGGTGGAGAATGCTGTATGTTGTCGGTGGTGGGTCTGAGGGTCACGACTGTAGGACTGCTCTCACATCAGTGTGGTTTGCTCTTCTGCAGGCAGATGCAGCAGCAGGCCGAGTTAGACGGAGGCATGGGACGAGACGCAGCGTATGAGACCAACCAGGCCACTCTTCCTCAGGTATACCCAAAATGAGCCCTATTGAGATGTGCTGAGCTGCTGATCAAGTGAAGTGACTGAGCGTCTCCATCTGTGTTTGTCTCAGGGTCCAGTGCAGACTGTAGGTGTGAGCACTGCTGATCACAGTAAGACTACACACACAGATATATATGGCCAGAAATATTATCAGTGTTTTTTCCATAGTATATTTCAATATTACAGTTAATGGGGAAAGAATGTTTATTAGACATTTAGAATGAATTTAAAGATAACTTATTTGTTTACAAGTAAACTACACAGATTTGCCTAGCTTTTAACCTCTTAACCTGCACCCTGACGTGGGTGTCCTGAACTCCCCTTGTTTGCACTTGTCAATATTTACGAATAGATTAAACTATAAAGATCTAAGCCTCAAGCATTGACAACAGATCGCTGTTTTTCAATGGAAAGCTTATAAAGAATGTATTTGCTAAGTTTGTGTAATCAGTACACATCAAAACATGAAGAATAAAAACGCAGTACGTACCAGATTCGTCGTAATAATGAGTCATAAACACATCCACAGCTGTAAATCCTGGTTTAGTTAGAAAGGTAAGGGGCCACTGAACAACATCTCATGAAGCACGTTTAGTCCAACGAAGCAATAACGTAGTAGTAGTAGTAGTAAATTAAATTAAATTTATGCATTTAGCAGATGCTTTTATCCAAAGCGACTTGCAGTGCATTCAGGATATAAATTTTTACATATCATGTGTTCCCGGGGAATCGAACCCCCAACCTTGCGCTTGCTTGCTTGTCTGTGTGTATGTAAGAGTTTGTGTATTTGTAGTCCTGAAGAGATGGCCGTTCAAATCTAGGTGCCTCAGTCCACAGATTGTGATAGCGACACAGCAAGTTGCCATGGAGACAGCCTTGATCAGTTTCCACAAAGTCAACAATCAGCAGGTGTCTGTGGAAGAGGGGGGGGGGACTCAAGAGCATCTCGCTGCAGTGCTCTTCCGGGGGGTTGTTGTTCCCAACATGTGCTGGTAGAGGGAGTCGAAAGAAGATAAGATTGCGATTGTTTGGTCTTGGGGCGAGCAGCCACATTCCAATTTACCGGTTACTCTCTTTGTCCATTCTGGTCTCCAAATCCATCCAATTTCCTTTGCAAAGCCGTGAGCTTCTCCGTGATGGTATCCATATTGTGGTTAATGGTCTTATTGCTGACCGCTCTGCCCACTGCTTCAATCATGACAGGCAGTCTTGTGAGGCTTTGGACAGCTGTTCCCGTTTTCTGAATTCCTCGATAAACCAGGGCAAAGCCTAATCCAATTAGCAGAAGACCTGTTATCATGATTCCGAATAGCTGCGAACGTCCCGGCAGGTTCGCCCTAAACCCAAGCTTCTCGTCGAGGAGATGGTGTCAATTGCGTTGAGAGATCAGTTGATCTAATACATGATTTTTCAGTTTGGAGTGCAGTGCAGAGAGAGACTCTCAGAAGTATTAGACCATAGACGCGACGAGAGCGCAAGCAGGCAAGGTAAGGGGGAGGAGAGGGAGAGAAAGTGATCCGCCTTTGTTGAGAGCCAAAGGAGAAATGTTGTAATATGGATCATAATTCCTTTGTTTATGTTTCAGTTTGTGCCCGTTATGTAATAACTCATGGTCGGAAACTGCGTCTCGTAATAAAAAATCCACACAAAAAAAGTTAAAGAAAAGTGATAGCGATCGCCTTTTTCTTTGTTTGTTTTATTTTTCAGACATAATCTCAGGAAAATGGTTGCAGGAATCAAATTTTTAATGATATCATCTTCAGATTTGAAATGGAAACTCATGAGACATGTGACTTTCAACCCATTACTTTTCTAGATTGCTCCAGGACTCATTTCATGTATTTTATATAAAATAATAAAAGAAATCAGTGTGGTAAAAAAATTTCCAACTCACTTCATTGTATATAACTTCTAATATTTTCGAGCATTATCAACTCTGGTTGATAAAAAGTAAAGCCCAAATTCTCACATGAATCTGTGAAGTGCATTGAGTGTGTGTGTAGCAGATGAAACTTTGCTGCTCATTCATGCAGAACGTCCAGACAAGCACCTGATCGTTGGTTAAAGGTCAAAAATGACTCATAAGTGTATTGCTGGTGTCCTGGATCTGTTAAGAAGGCGATCTATGGTCCAGGCCTGATTCATACTCACAGTGTCTCTCTCAGACTCTAAGGCCGTGTGCTCCAGTGCCTCCGGTGGACAGCAGGGTTACCCACCAGCAGCGTCTTTCCCCGGCTCTGCCCGTCCCAGCGAGCCCTTCAGGTGCCACACACACACACACACACACACACACCCCTCATCTCTGTCCTGTGGTCTGTCACTCACTGCTGTGGTCTGGTCTCAGGTCAGGAGGACTGGTCCAGCAGATGGTTCCTCACTCAGCTGGTCAGATGCTGGCACAGATGTCCCTTCAGAGCACACCTTCTGGAGTCTCCGCCAGCAACAACAGCCCCATGCAGCCCCAGACGGGTCCCACAGCGCCCCCTGGAGTCTGGCCTGCCACAAGACCACCCTTCAACACACAGGTACACATTCAAAGTGTTTACACCTTGATATATTGATATACATATCACTAAATGCAGATCCCCTCTTGTGATTTTGTATCACGATTACTACTGATCAGACCTTTTGTTAGAGATTATAAAACCATTAACATTTGTGACCCTGGAGCACAAAACCAGTCTTAAGTCTCTGGGGTGTATTTGTAGCAATAGACAACAATACATTGGATGAGTCAAAATTATTGATTTTTCTTTTATGCCAAAAATCATTATGATATTAAGATCATGTTCCAAGAAGATATTTTGTGAATTTCCTACTGTTAATGTACCAAAGCGTAATAATTTTTAATGCATTGCTAAGAACTTAATTTGAACAACTTTAAAGATGATTTTCTCAATATTTAGATTGTTTTGCTCCCTCAGATTCCAGATTTTCAATTAGTTGTATCTCAGACAAATATTCTCCTCCTAATAAACCATACATCAATGGAAAGATTATTTATGCATGTATAAATCTCAATAATATTCATTAAACTAATTTATTTAAATAGGAATCTCTTGTTACAAATGTATTTACTTGCACTTTTGATCAATATAATGCATCACTGCTGAGTCAAAGGTATTTATCTTTTTTCTTAGCCTAGGTGGTATCACAGTTTCAGCTGATTTCAACATTGATTATAATCAGAAATGTTTCTTGAGCAGTAAATAATCTTATTATTCTGATTTCTGAAGATCATGTGACACTGAAGACTGGAGGAATGATGCTGAAAATACAGCTGTGCATCACAGAAATAAATTACACTTTAACACAGATTCACACAGAAATCTCTCATTTTATTACATATAAAAACTTTAGTATTCCATAATTTTGTAGAATGTAACTGATTCTTTCACTGTGATGTCCATATATATTTTGTTATAAGTGCTCTCTTGTCCAGCAGATGGCAGGTCAGGTTGGGAAGAGTCAGTCTCCTCAGTTCAACATGGGAGGTTTCAGCTCCGCCCCTACATCCTCCACTCCCTCTTCCTTCAGCCAGATGGGTGGGGCTTCTGCTTCAATGACCAGCACATCAAATTACCAACAAATAAACAGCCACACCATCCCATCCACTAATGGATTCGGTAAATATTCTGCAGAATGTTTATATGATTAAACAGTTTGTCCTGTTGCAGCGCTCAGGTCTGCTCTTGCTCTTTGGCTCAGGTGACATGAATCAGATGGGAGCGCAGTTCAGCTCCAGGCCAGCAGAGGGAGTGTCAGGCTGGCAGCAGTGGCAGACTCAACCACACACACAGAGCACTGCAGACACACACCAGCAGCCTCCACACAACCAGCCAGAGCTGTTTCAGGTGAGAGGACACCACACAAACTAACAGCTCACCCAGAAATGAACATCTCTTGAACCATTTCCTGCTCATTTTCAGTTACTTTAAAGAAATGTACATTTCGTCATCATGTGCATATGATACCTGAATAATTGTCAGAATGTGTGGTTTATTCCTATAACTTGCCCTCTCTCTTTCTCTTCTTCAGGATGTGATCTCCATGTTGGATCAAAGCGGCAGTTTCAGCAACGATGGATTCACCGAGTTGCCCATGTTTCCTCCGTTCCCCGAGTAGTGATCCCGCTTCCTCTGTTCCTCCTTCACTTCCTGTTGCTCTCTCTCAAGCCATTTCTGATTCTCTTAACCAAATCAATGGCAGAACGGAGGCTTGGCCGGATCTGGAACCAGAGTGAGACTGATGCATTGTGGGAAGGGAAGTTAAACGCCATACTGTGAGGATGCAGTGTAGCGCAGAGACAGACAGACAGACATCAGGCCGTGCTGAAATGTGTTTAAAATCACGCACAATTGCACACTTGGAGCACAAGCGGTCTCGCACTGTCTGCCGTACACACACACACACACACTGGTCTGTCTGTGACTGATTGTGTACCAGTTGCACTGCCTCTTCTCAGAAGATGTGTGAGAACTGAATTCAGCTGAAAGATGCTGTGAGAGTCTGGAGTCAGCTGATCGTGTGATCCTGATATGTGACACCGAAGCCGTGGCACACTTCCCTTCCCTTGTTTTGAAGAGCGTCTGTTCACAGTTGAAGACTCGGCTCTGTTTCCATACGACGTGGAGTTTGAATTGAATTGGTTTAACAGGATGTTGAATTCAAAAGACGGCAAGATCAATTCAAAATTTACTGAATTGGAGTTTTGCATTTTAAATCAACATCGATTTCTTGATGTCTTCCAGTGTTTCAAATGTAATTCATACTTCTAATGTTTTTAAAAATGACTTTTTTCAATTTTTTAATGTTACTGACACTTTATTTTACAGTGTCCTTGTTGCACATCACATACTTACTGTAGTAAACTATTCTTAATAGCATGCAGTTAACCCTAAACAGACCCTATATGAGTACAGGCTGTGTTATAACACCGTAAGAAGGACTGCTTAAAATAAAGTGTACCCTTGCTTGCTTAAACTATTCTTCATCCTGTTTGCTACCTCTGTTCAAACTGAGACGCCCCGATGCTGATGCAGTAAAACTCCTCCGATGTTGGTCTTCCATCGATTCTGCAGCTTTATCTGAGTTTAGACAGATGCATCTCGTTTAGCGTGTGCTGATGATGGTTTCACTCAGGAATGTTTCTGTGAAACAGATTCGAATCAAGCAATAAAGAGCAGGATCTGTGTCCGTCAAAGCCATTTTTGTTGCTATCCTAATTCTCGTTATCATGATGTCTTGTTTTAATATATAAAAGAAGAAACGTACTCTGCTTCATCTCTTCATGTTATTCTGATTTAGTCTTGTACAGAGAATATTCCTGAACCTCTATTGGTGGGTTTGATTTATTGTTCATTTTCTTTCAATCAAAAGCTTTTGATGAATTGTTTGATGATTGATTTTGAATGTGGGGGGGTTTGTCTTTTTTCAGTACTTCTGTGCATTAAATCGAGTGCTCGTGTCACTTTTTTTCGGATGTGAAAGGGTCCGTGCTCTGGTGTTTTTTTAGTTGTTTCTCTATATTTTCACAATGTTTTGAACTGCAGTTTGTGCATAACGTATATACAAATAAATAAACATATATATGTATATGAAATATTGAAGAGAAATGTTTGAGTTTTTTTTGTATTAAATTGCTATTGTCAAAAAACAATCTTTGTTGGGACTTTTACTTGAATGGTGGACACTTATAAATCCTGAAAAATAAAATGTATCACGGCTTTCACAAAAATATTGAGCAGCACAACTGTGTTCAACACTGATAATATTTAGAAATGTTTCTTGAGCAGTAAATCATCATATTATTCTGATTTCTGAAGATCATGTGACACTGAAGACTGGAGGAATGATGCTGAAAATACAGCGGAGCATCACAGAAATACATTAGACTTTAACACAGATTCACACAGAAAACAATTTTTTTGGTGGTCTATATATATTTGATGGAATATATTTAAAAATGATTTGATTCACTTCAAATAAAAATACAATAATTACTGTAAACAGGTCACAGTCTTAAAAATAAAGCTTCTCTCTTGGCATTGATGGCTCCACGAAGGAACCGGTCCATTCCAGTCTTCAAAGTGGCAAAATGTTCTTTAGATTACTGAAATGAAACAGTTTAAAGAACTGTTCACAGAAAGGTTCTTTGCGGAACCAAAAGTGGTTCTTCAATCCCTTCTGGAATCTATCCTCTTTCAGTTCCCATCTGACCCCATCAGTCTGTGTCCTGATCCTCCACTCAGCCGTCACTGGTAACACATGAAGAGGCCTCCAGTGCTTCTAGAGGGACGTTTGAACCCATATAAGGCCTGATCGTTACCAAACTCCTGTTTAACTATTCATTGGGACACAGGTGCCAAGTGTTGGTGTGTGTGTCTCTCAGGCCAAAGGAAGACATGCTAATATCCCAGATAAGAGAACGTGTATCACTGACCAACGACTTCAAGCTGAACCAGCAATGGGATCAAGCTATTCCTTTCAAACCTCTTTGTTTTCCATCGGTTGAGAAATAAAATGATCATACAACTGCATGCAATTAAGTCTCAAACAAGTGGAGTACAGACCTTGATTTGTGTGCTGGAGTGAGAGAGATCATCTGATACAGAGCTGTTTTACACCGACAGAAGCACAGGACAGCTGGGAGTTCATGGGAAGAAGAATCTGGCTCTTATATTAGATGATTGCTGCTTGTGACTCACTAATCGTTCTTCAGTAATCATGGACCAGCCTCTTCCACTGCCTCGACTGGAAGTTGATGTGGATTTGGGCTTCGCTCTCTTCTTCGTAGCTGTGCTGTGTTTGTTTCTGCTGGTAACAATGGTTCGCTGTGCTCAGATGGTTCTGGATCCGTACAGCTCTATCTCTGTGTCCATGTATCAGGAGGAACAAGAGCAAGAGGAGGGGTGAAGGTTCAAACCAGCGCACCACTGGAGAACCACTGGACTGAGGAACCACTGGGCTGGGGAACCACTGGACTGGAGAAGCACTGGACTGGAGAACCACTGGACTGAGGAACCACTGGACTGAGGAACCACTGGACTGAGGAACCACTGGACTGAGGAACCACTGGGCTGGGGAACCACTGGGCTGGAAAACCACTGGGCTGGAAAACCACTGGGCTGGAAAACCACTGGACTGAGGAACCACTGGACTGGAGAACCACTGGACTGGAGAACCACTGGACTGAGGAACCACTGGACTGGAGAACCACTGGACAGAGGAACCACTGGACTGGAGAACTACTGGATTGGAGAACCACTTGACTGAGGAACCACTGGGCTGGAGAACCACTGGACTGGGGAACCACTGGGCTGGAGAACCACTGGACTGAGGAACCACCGGACTGGAGAACCACTGGACTGAGGAACCACTGGGCTGTAGAACCACTGGACTGGAGAACTACTGGATTGGAGAACCACTGGACTGAGGAACCACTGGCCAGGAGAACCACTGGACTGGAGAACTACTGGATTGGAGAACCACTGGACTGGAGAACCACTGGGCTGAGGAACCACTGTACTGGAGAACCACTGGGCTGAGGAACCACTGTACTGGAGAACCACTGGGCTGAGGAACCACTGGATTGGAGAACCACTGGACTGGAGGTACTCCGAGAACACAAGCGGAAACACATCTACACTTTCTTTAACCCTGACTGTGTGGAGACTCTTGGATTCAGTGCAGCTCCTCTGGGATCTGAGGGTCATTATGAGATCTCATTAGCAGCAGGAATCAAGCACCAAAGCTGCGTATCTGATGCAGCTGGGTGAGAGCGTCCTTCAGAGGAGAGTGACAGAGTCTCTCCGAATATTCTGGATTCTAGTTTAGGTTCAGTGAGTCTTAACTGTATTAACAGTAATGCTGTGAAACTCAAAGCCACGTGCTTGGATCCTGTCGCACTTTTCCAGCTGATCACATGACTGATCAAAATGTGGTAAGCTCTATGCACTTGAACAATATTTATATTCTGAATATCTGAAATTCTTTGAATAAGTAACTTAATTCTTTTTTAACTTCTACATTACATGTATGTGTTTAGCAAACAATTCAAAGCAACTTACAAAAGAGATGTTAATTAGTTAATGTTAAAAAAAATTAATAAATCAAAATCTAAATAAATCTTTAATCAAAATCAAAATAGAGTCAATAAAATATGGTCAGTAGTTGACTGGACACATTGTTAGTTGTTAGTTCGTGCACACTGTTAAGTATGTCTTCAAGCCATTTGACATGGAAAGTGTCCTCGTAAACCATGTTTACATTGTAGAAATCATGTCATCAAACACATCTGTGTCCTTATAAACCATGTATTTAACCGGAACACACACACACACACACACACACACACACACACACACACACACACACACACACACACACACACAAACAGTAAAAACAACAGTATCATGTGATCTAATAATTGGCCCTAGGGTAATTAGTGGACGATTGCACCATTGTAACTCATAATGTCAATGGCCTTGTCTGGCCACCCACTTAACATCAAGATTTGAATATATATTTGAATTGAAATGATTAAAAATAATGCAGAGCCCAACTATGTACCCCCCACAGCTGTCACTTCGTGTACTCTATGCCAAAATGGTCAATGTAGATAAAATACTGTCAAAGTCAAGATGTCACTTAAAACTATTTGTTCTATATATCTGCCACAGAAAAAAAATAACACTAAGCTGGTTACATGATCATTATTTCGCATAGTTTACAGAACTTTTACAGCCATAAAGATCTTCTTAATTTAAAGAGAATTAAAGCTGAACTCAATTTAAAAATATATATTTTAAGTATTTAGATTTTAGTAATACTTGCATTATGTTGATAATTTTGACCGTTAATGAAAAAAAAGACTTTTATGAGGAAAGTTATTCGAAAAATTATAAAATTAGCATTAAAGAGTACAATGCCTTTGACAAGATTCTAACTATTGTTAATTTTAGCACGTATTTTTAACGTTTGCTGATATAAATGGAAAAATATAGAAAATCAAGACCCATCCAAACTCACTATTATCGTCGAAACAGGAAGACTTTTAGTTTGAAAAATAAAACGCATTCTTGAGGAGACGGTAGACTTTTATTCTAAAAAAACGTTTAATGGCTGAAGCAGCCGTGTGCACACATGATACCACACCGGTGTCGCTAGCTTTATCTTGAGGATTTTAACGAATATAACATCAGTAATTGATTGAACTGTCATTTAAAAGCATTTTCTCAGTTTCAACGCGGCTTTGCTGAAGGTAAAGTGTGTTTTATTTTTAAGCGCGGCTGGATCTAAAGTCTGTGCTTGCAACTGAAGGTCATGATTAAAAGTGCTTTACGAACACGTTATAATGGATCTAACGTTAGCTGTGATATCTGATCGCTGTTCTCTGAAGGTGACTGCAGCATGAGTGTGTTTGGAGGGGTGCTCGGGCGCGCGGTGACCGCCTGTCAATCATCGGCTCTGCTGTGCGCCAGACTCTTCAGCACAGGTGATGCGCAGATCCTGGTCTCGCGCCGCTCTCAGTCATGTGTGCAGTGTGTGAGTGACTGTTGTCTTCTCTATGTGTCACACAGGCTCGTGCGCCAGAATACGAATGCACGCGATCCCCAAACTAAGAGAGGTGGATCGATGGACGGAGAAGAGAAGCATGTTTGGAGTATATGACAACATCGGGATCCTGGGTGAGCACATAGAGAACTTAAATGCATCAAGATAATTTAATTACCCATTAATTCAATGCTATTTATTAAATACTTTCATCTGTGCGTTTCTATAGAAAATATTTTCCCCTCAATTTCTATATATCATTGTATCATCATCATTATTGGTGTCTCATCTGACTGTGTCTGACTGACTGACTGTTTGACTGTGTTTACTGACTGTTTGACTGTGTTTACTGACTGTGTGTTTGTCTGACTGTGTCTGACTGACTGACACTGACTGTGTCTGGCTGTGTCTGACTGTGTTTGACTGACTGTGTCTGTCCGACTGACTGTCTGACTGTGTTTCACTGACACTGAGTGTGTCCGACTGACTGTGTATCTCTGACTGTGTCCGACTGTGTTTGACTGGCTGTGTTTGACTGTGTTTCACTGACACTGACTGTGTCCGACTGACTATGTATGTCTGACTGCGTTTGACTGACTGTGTACAACTGACTGTGTCCAACTGACTGTGTTTGTCCAACTGACTGTGTCCAACTGACTGTGTTTCACTGACACTGACTGTGTCCGACTGACTGTGTATGTCTGACTGTGTTTTACTGTGTCCGACTGTGTTTGACTGACTGTGTCCAACTGACTGTGTCCGACTGTGTTTGACTGACTGTGTCCGACTGACTGTGTATGTCTGACTGTGTTTTACTGTGTCCGACTGTGTTTGACTGACTGTGTCCGACTGACTGTGTCCGACTGTGTTTGACTGACTGTGTCCGACTGACTGTGTATGTCTGACTGTGTCCGACTGTGTTTGACTGACTGTGTCCGACTGTGTTTGACTGACTGTGTCCGACTGACTATGTCTGACTGTGTTTTACTGTGTCCGACTGTGTTTGACTGACTGTGTCCGACTGTGTTTGACTGACTGTGTCCGACTGTGTTTGACTGACTGTGTCCGACTGTGTTTGACTTACTGTGTCCGACTGTGTTTGACTGACTGTGTCCGACTGTGTTGACTGACTGTGTCCGACTGTGTTTGACTGACTGTGTATGTCTGACTGTGTTTTACTGTGTCCGACTGTGTTTGACTGACTGTGTTTGACTGTGTTTGACTGACTGTGTCCGACTGACTGTGTATGTCTGACTGTGTTTTACTGTGTCCGACTGTGTTTGACTGACTGTGTCCGACTGTGTTTGACTGACTGTGTCCGACTGTGTTGACTGACTGTGTCCGACTGTGTTTGACTGACTGTGTCCGACTGACTGTGTATGTCTGACTGTGTTTTACTGTGTCCGACTGTGTTTGACTGACTGTGTCTGACTGTGTCCGACTGACTGTGTCCGACTGACTGTGTCCGACTGTGTTTGACTGACTGTGTCCGACTGACTGTGTTTGACTCTGACTGCAGGAGATTTCAAAGCTCATCCGAAAGAGCTGATCGGAGGGCCGGTGTGGCTCCGAGGCTTCAGAGGAAACGAGCTCCAGCGGCTCATCAGGAAGAAGCGGATGGTGGGAGAGCGGATGATGGCCGATGACAAGCACATCCTGGACAAGAGGATCAGCTTCCTGTACCGCCGCTTCAACAGATACGGCAAACACAGATAGACAGCGTCCTTCATCTGTACGGATGGGGAGGTCACGTGGTGGCAAGAGTTCTGTTCATTTATCTGTAAAAGCATCTCTATGTCTTCTTCATTACAAAAGATCAGGCTCAAATGCTGGAGATACATTAAAAACATTAAAAAAAGTCATAATTTCTCAACAGAAACGTAGTTGTCTTTGATGCATGCTGGGGTTCGAGGGGGTCCAGGTCTGGATCAATGGGGGGGTGAGCTGGGGCTGAATCCTGTGAACTGACCCTCCGTCACCAGCGGATGCTCCACCTCCATCTGACCAACCAAAACAACACACACCAGCCTCACTGTCACTGCTGCTTACTTCTGGATACTGCTGCATTTGTGCACTGATGATTCCTCGAATCACGAAGAGAGGTGTGAAGCTTTCAAATAGAGTAACTGGAGATGTGACGGATTCAGCAGTGCACACTTCAATGTGCATCAAGAAAACAAACAGATCATAATGTTCTCTATGGAAGGAGCTTTCTAAAATGAGGTTTCATCTCAGTGGGAAATAATATTAGATAGGTAATATCAATCTCTGACACACCACTGTTTGGGTTCTGTAAGATTATTATTATTTTTCAGCAGAGACCTTAAAATGATCAAAAGTGATAGTAAAGACATTTATAATGCAAAAAAATAAAAATCGATTTTAAATTAGCGCTGTTCTTATGAGCTTTCTATTCATCTGTGAATCCTGAAAAATAAAATGCATCACAGTTGTGCCGCACAATATTTTTGTGGAAACTGTGTTCAACATTGATAATAATCAGAAATGTTTCTTGAGCAGTAAATCATCATATTTTCATGATTTCTGAGATGAGATCATGTGACACTGGAGACTGGAGGAATGATGCTGAAAATACAGCTGTGCATCACAGAAATACATTACACTTTAACACAGATTCACACAGAAAACAGCTGTTTTAAACTGTAATAATATTTCACCATTTGTACTATGTTAGATCAAATAAATGCAGCGGAGACTTCTTTAACAAGTGATGTTGCAGACCCCAAACATCTGCCCTCAGTGTAGGAGCAGGGACATGTTCTGTGGGTTTCTGTTCTTTAAAACAGTTACCTGTGCAACTCTCTCTCTGTCCTTTGGGAGCCGGCGTCTCTTTTTCTTTGATCCAGCCGCTGACTGACGAGGAAGTGTTGGAGAAGAGCTGTCTTCTTCAGCACCAGCAGCTGGATCTAAACCTGCCTTCCCCTCATCCTGCATGAGCACATGAAGTCACAGCCCTGATATAGACTCTAGAGTTAGAGCAGTTTGATTACTAGCAAACTAACACTCGGGTCTGAACCAGTTGTGAACAGCTTTGTGTTAAACAGGCTTCTCACCTCCAGTGTGAAGGTGAGCTGCGCCGTCCTGTAATCATCTCCATACGAGTCCAGAGTCTTCATCAGGAACCTGACACACACACACACACCCAGCCATTAAAGATCTTACTGTGTTACCAGACTAATGCACCAAATGACAGGTTCACTTTTGGGATAGATAATCAAAAAATAAATCAAGAGATTAAAGAAATAGTTAAGCCAAAAATGAAAATTTACTTAAATGTCCTCAGCCTCAGTTCAACCAAACTCTTGTAGATGAGTGTTTTCTTCATCAGGTTTGTAGAAATATAGCATTGCATCAGTGTCTCATCAGTGGATGCTTTGCAGTGAATGGGTGCCGTCAGAATGAGAGTCCAAACAGCTGATAAAAACATCACAATAATCCACAGCACTCCAGTCCATCAACGTTTGCTGAAGTTAAAAGAAATAAATCGATCAAGACATTTAACTAAAATATGAATCCATAATCTATAATAACATTTCCTCCAGTGAAAAAGTGTTCTGGTCTGAATCAAGAGAGAAATCTGCAAAGATCTAGCACTGTTTAAACAGCTCTAAACTAATATGTGTCTGGATTTTGATGGACTCATATTTTCTCCAAAACTACAAAAAAAAAAAAAAAAAAAGGTCTTAATGGAATTGTTTTTTTTACAAACACTTATTTTGTCTCAACACATTAACTGATGGACTGGAGTGCTGTGGATTATTGTGATGTGTTTATCAGCTGTTTGGACTCTCATTCTGACGGCACCCATTCACTGCAGAGCATCCATTGATGAGTCACTGATGCAGTGATACATTTCTACAAACCTGATGAAGAGACAAACTCATCCTGATCTCAGATGACCTGCGGGTGAACACATTTCTAGCAATTTTTCATTTTGGGGTGAACTATTCTTTAAATCATCAGTAGCAGTCATAGTTATGAGTCTTACTCCGTTTATGCTTTTATTAATATGTTGTATGTGCACGCACCTCCTCTCTTTCCTCAGTCGGCGTGTCAGTCTCTGCACCTGGTGAAGGCGTCCCACAATCTTCTCATTTACCTGAGAACACATTCATGTGACAATCGGTCAAGAAACTTTCACAAATGTCTCATTTGAGATTTTTCCACTTTAGATTCACAAACTGAGTTAAAGAACTGGATGAAAGTGACAGTGAGTTCATTTTTGGGTGGAACCATTCCTCTGTAAATCTGTTCACCTGCTCAATCTCCTTGCACCTCCTGCTGAGAGCCTGACACTTCTTTTTGTCCATCTCCCTCGTCTCATCATCCTGGTCCTGTGCGGCGCCCGGCGGGGCCCCATCGTCCCCCAGGAGCTCAGTGCCGCTGGGGCCCAGCTCCACGCCCCCCGGCTCCAGCTCCGCTTCCAGGATGTGTCCCCCGAACAGAGGAGGAAGAGCCAGCCCAGAGAAGTCCTCCATCATCTGGAGCACACACACACACAACTCACATCCTAGTAAAGTTCATACAACAGCATATCAGATCACAGATAAAGATGTTAAATCATATTACTGGTAACTAAACTAAGCATGCCTTCTATCAACTCACATATCAATATGCTAATATTATTTGATGATTTGAGCTCTGTACTCACCTCTAGTTAGTAATACTGTAAGAGCCACACATGGTTCAGTTCGTTTATTATAAATCCGACAGGAATGTTTTTCCACTCCTCTTCAGTTCCGTCTACGCATAATTGAATAGATGCATCTAAAAAAGCGAGTATTTGTCTATTTCATGTAATAAAAAATAAAATAAAAAATCTACATCTCGAAACAACGAGACGCGTTTTGAATACGTCATTGACTGTTCAGCCAATCCAGAGCGAATGCGTCACTCATATCATTGAACTACAATTCCCATGATGCCTGAGGCAGGACTACAGAAGCAAACATGGCGGCCAGTAAGTATTTGTTTTGCGTGTTCGCTGCTTGAAATACATCGTGTTCAGTTTTAGTTCCACTCGATCGTATTTGCAATAAAAGATTAAACAGGGAGCTTACGAGGGCTATCATAATAAATTCGTGTACTGTAAATAACGAATATATATATATGTTTAAATACGAGATTGACCTTGGTCTCATACCAGCTATCATTTGCTTAGCTCTGCATCAAACACACATGAACACATGATTTACATCGATATGAGAACTTATTATGAATGCTAACAGAATGAACCATGTGTTATTTCGGTCGTGGCAGTAATTCAGCACTTCTGTGGTATATTATCGTGTTTACCGCGGTATTTCCGTGGGATAGCGTCACTGTGACGTCACAGGCAGGTTATGAGCGCTGTAATCAGACTTGTGTTTTACTGTAGTTGGCAGGTTTTTGAAGAACGCTTGGAATAAAGAGCCTGTGATCACAGTTTCCTGCGGAATCGGGCTTCTGGGTGATTGAGATATTTAATGCTCATCTTGTCATTATGATCTTCATCTCTGCTTTATGAATAATAAGATATATATATGTGTTGTGTTTCAGCTTGTGTTCTGCCGGTTTTGAGCCCTTTAACAAAGTACACAGGAATGATGAACCAAGCCATGCCATACAATTATCCAGGTATATTAACCTCACGCGGTGTGTACATGCTTGGGACTCCAGGGTTATTTGATTAGGGGAACTTTGCAAATATGTGAATATATATTTAGCTACAATAATTATTGGTGTTCTTCTGTATCATTTTCATTTTAAGTTTTAGTAATTTTGGTTTTACAATTGTTAGTAGTTTTTGTTATGGATATAATTTTAGTTTCCGATTTAGTTTTGGTTAACTATAATAACCCTGAATTGTATAATTATTCTGTTTATTTGGAGGTGATTCTCAGGTGTTTATATTGAAAAGCTTGAGCGCAGTGCATGTAGTCTCAGGATGCATCTGTAATTAGCTGGTTAAAGTGTTTTAGTGTGCTCTTCTGAATCCCGTTGATCTCTTCAGTCCCAGTTCGAGATGATGGAAACATGCCGGACGTTCCCGCGCATCCCTGTGACCCGCAGGGGAAAAACCTGGATTGGCTGAAAAACCTGTGAAAGCCCTTCAGAGTCCTGTACAGTCACTCACCTCTACTTCTGTCTCAATAAAACATCTTTATTTAACCATCTGCCTACTGTTTTTACTGTAGATTATTTCTTCACAAAATAGACTTGCCATGTTAGTAATAAACACCAGTCATATCTGCTATAGTACAGATAAGAGTAATACTCTATGGCTTTTTGGCAAACTGGATGTGAATAGAGATGGACACAAGCCAAATCCACAGGTGATTAACTTTATTGAAGTTCATTAAAAGAAATAGAAAGAAAAGTTATACAGTTATGATATTAAAACATTAAATGTTCTCAGAGTTTTGAAAATTACTGTATAAAAGCATGCAGTTATATTTGCATATATAAGGTTGGAGATTAACTCAATTTAAGATATCTTTATAACAGAAAATGAAGTTAGCAAATGAAGGTCTTAGAACAAACTGACCCTGAAATGGAGAAATCAAGCAAAACATTTATGCACAAATCTACCATTATCATTAATAATAAAATTGATTTCAGTGTAAAATCTTACAATGATAAGAAGCTTTTAAGACTAACTGTTGACTTGAAACGGTAAATTAATCATATTTTTTAGGTTAATTTTAAACCAGTGGACATAAACATCTTTAACGAAGTCAAAAAAGAGCAAGGAAGGGTTTCTTCAGCTTGTTTCAGCTCTACATCTACACTTCCCAGAGCCTTCTGTCACATCTCACTCTCATCCTCCGGTCCCTCGTCTAAACCTGCTGCGACTCTAGAGATCTGGGGATTATTACGATACATCAGACGGACGGAAGAGGGGACGAGAGACCAGAGCGAGAGCCTCATCACATCACACTTTCACAAATCATTTCCAACTCCTTCAAAGCCTTTCTGTGTGTAATTACACTCCATTATACTTTTGACTCCTACAGCCAGCCATCTCACCTGCTTCTCCCAGCATGCTCCAGGATACCTTGTCTTTTTTCAAAACTAACAAAAAAAAAAAAAAAAAAAAATTGGAGAAAGTATCTTGTTTTATGTGGGAAGTACACTCAAAGAAACTTTTTTTTTTTTTGCAGAAGTGTGTTAATCCTTCTCCTGCATCCTGTTCTTCATGTAACCCTGGAAAGCCCTCTACTGTACAGACATGAATCTTCATTTTCTTATCCGTTTCACTTTTACCAAAAACAGGAATTTTTATATTAAACCAAACAAGCAAGCCCAGCCCAGATGAGAAAAAGTAATGCAAAAATAATGAACACATTACTCTCCATAAAAAGTAAGTAACAAAATTAGTTGTGTTTTTAGGAAGTAATGCAATTTTGTAATGCATATCATTTAAAAATAACCTTCCCCAACACTGGACATGACAGTGAGTAAATAACTAACTATTCCTTTAAAAGTTTGCATTTGTATACTAGAAAATATTTTTTATACTAAGCATCCTAACGTCAAGTCAATCTAATCTAATACTTAATATGAAACTTAATTGGGAATCATCTCTACAAATATCAAACGGCAAAATCTTGATCATCATTTTCACTGTAGACATCACACCTCACAGTAAAGGGGTTAGAAATACTGAAAAACATGTTAGAGGTCAACATTTTCCATGTGCACTCATCCGAAATACATAAAAACCTCTTGAAATATTTCATTTTCTGATAATGTAATATATATAGAATATACACAAATCCTAAATGATCTGAATGCACTGAACTGCATTTAATTCTCTGATACTGGTTATAATGTGTTTCTGATGGCAACAGTGTAACCTCTCAAGGGTTGGTTATTCAGTGAAGCATTAACAGGAGCATCTCTGGCTGTCAATCAAAGGCTCTGCTGTATCAGAGGGGCGGAGCATCTCTGGCTGTCAATCAAAGGCTCTGCTGTATCAGAGGGGCGGAGCGGTCATTGGTCACCGTCTTCTTGAGCCGAATATGAGCGAACGGGTTGATCCTGTGAAGAGGGGAGGTTAAATGACTGAACTCATCAGAGACGGAGAACTCTGGTGAACACAGGTGACCATCTTTACCTGCTGGGTGACGGAGGTGGAGAGGTGAAGTCAGTCGACATCTGAGGAACATGAGGACATATCAGTGTCAGTGCAATATAAGCAGATACATTCTTAATCCTAGCAAGATTTAGTCAGAAAGAGAAATGAACATTTACAGTGGAAAAGGTTCCAACGAAAAAAATGTGAATAATAATATTTAAAAAAAAAAAAAAAAAAAAAAAAGTGGTGGTTTTAAGACACCACAAGCATCGTTTTTCATGTACTGGTCAGTTTTGAGATTTTGGGCTGTTTTGCTTCCACGACTTGTCTTTATTCAGACAAGTGAAAGGAAAAATCCAAAACACATATAAATGGATAGTTCATCCAAAAATGAAAACTCTGTCATCATTAAATCCCCCTCAAGTTGTTCCAAACCTGTGTGAATTTCCTTCTACCTGTTGAAAAGGTAAATGGATCCATTGACTTCCATTGTACGAAAAAAAAAAAAAGAAAATCAATTGTTTGGTTTCTGACATTCTTCAAAATATCGTCTATCGAGTAAATGATGGCAGTTTTCATTTTTGAATTTCATTTTTTCACAGTCTCTTTAAATTTCAATGAAAATAAAATTTGGTGCATCTGTAGATTTTAATTCCAGTACATATCTTTAAAGGTTGTTTGTATAACAACTATAACTCAGATGCATCAACAAAATCATATAAGAATAAAATCAGTTTTTAAGCTGCGTTGAGAACACTCTGGGGAACGCCTCCAGCGTGACTTCTCTGAATCATGTGTGTAATCAGTCCAATGGATGGGTGAGACGTCATAGACGGGTGAAGTCAGAGACGCACGAGCGGCGAGCGGCACGTTTGTGAGTCTTATTTAGGGTTGTCTGTCATCCCCAAAAAGTATGCCAAAAGCACCCTCCAAGACCAAACACAAAAGGGGGCGAAGACAAGCAGCGTTTCAGACTATGTGTTCCTCCATGTCCAGGCTACGGCGGCTTTCCAGCGGTTCCTCTCATGTCGCTTTCTAAATCTGGTTAGGCTGCTGGGTAGGGTCAGCCTCCACAGTATTCCAGCTCCTTTTACAGGGAGGCACCAAAACCG
Source organism: Carassius auratus (assembly GCF_003368295.1). Lineage (NCBI taxonomy): Eukaryota > Metazoa > Chordata > Actinopteri > Cypriniformes > Cyprinidae > Carassius > Carassius auratus. Next base: position 10,142,912 of record NC_039283.1, read on the forward strand.
AGCGTAGCCTCACGTGCTCCCCCAGCTAAGAGAAGCCGTGGGTCCAGATGTCGCTCTGGGTCGGGGGCTTCTAAGTCTAAGCCGGTTCTCCGGACCGTACTTAGGGCAAAGAGGTCCTCGGCCAATAAGCCCTGACGCCACAGACCCAGGGCTTATGAGGGCAGTACCCTCTGTGGTGCAGCGGGTTACACCGCATTACACGGTGTTCAGCGTTACCACCCGGAAACATAGCGGTGCTGACCTCCGCGGAGGTCTCTAGAATGGATAGTTTGGTTGTCTCCTGCCGGTCAGAATTCAGTTCGGTTCTCCTCCGCCTCGATTCAACGGGGTTTCACCCACGCTGCTGGGTCCCGAGCAGGCTCTGGTTATGGAACAGGAAGTGCACACTCCATTGAGGTGGTCCCTCCTCACGACAGAGAGTCAGGGTTCTACAGCCGGTACTTCATTGTTCCAAAGAAGGATGGGGGGTTGCGTCCCATTTTAGATCTGCGTAAACCGCTCAGTCAAGCAACTGAAGTTCAGGATGCTCACACTCATGTCGTCGAGACTCACAGGTCGTGTCTCAGATCAGGTCCGAGGACTGGATAGATCTAAAAGATGCATATTTCCATATCTCCATCCTTTCCCTACACAGGAAGTTTCTGAGGTCTGCTTTCGGGGGTGAAGCATACCAATATTGAGTACTTCCCTTTGGCCTTGCACTATCAACCTGCACTTTCATGAAGTGTGTGAATGCAGCCCTGGCTCCGCTACGACTCCAGGGCATCTGCATACTGAACTTTACCGACGATTGGTTGATTTTAGCTCAATCAGAGCAGATGGCGGTCTCGCCCACATGAAAGAGCTGGGTTTAAGACTAAACGCCAAGTGTGCTTTCTCCAGAACAGAGAAACACTCATAGCTTCCGGTCTCTCAACCCAGTTAACTGCCGGATTGGTACAGTGCTGGAGTTCCTGCAGGCCCGTTTCTCCGCAGGGTTGACCCACTCCACCCTGAAGGTCTACGTGGTGGCCATTACAGTCTACCATGCCCCACTTGGTGGCCAGTCAGTGGGCAGACACCCCCTTGTTACACGTTTCCTCCGCGGTGCGCTGAGACTGAGGCCTCCAGTACATTACCCTTGTGCAGGGTACGTCCCTAAGGTTTCCTCTTCTACACCACGGCCTGTCGTACTCCACGCCTTCAGTCCTCCTCCCTTCAGGGAGCCAGACCAGAAGAAGCTTAATTGTATTTGTCCAGTGCGAGCTGCCTTGTGGAGAAGCAGTTATTTGTCTGTTATGGTCTCTCTAAGAGAGGTCTTCATGCTACTAAACAGACCCTCAGCCGGTGGATAGTAGATGCTATTTCTCTTGCGGTATGAGTCCTCTGACCTCCCCTCTCCGCTGGGGGTCAAGGCTCACTCCACCAGAAGTGTGATGGCCTTCTTAGTAGGTGTCTCTATGCGTGACATCTGCGATGCTGCGGGGTGGTTCACGCCTTTGACCTTTGTAAGATTTTACGGTCTAAATTTACGAGCAATCTAGGCACCTCTGTTCTCTCGTCCTAGCTGTGCAGTTTCCCACACTGGCAGAGATTTGTAAGTCTGGCGGCGTGGACATCCTTGTTCCCCAAAGTGTTCTCAACGCAGCTCGAGTTCCTGAAGAGGAACGTCTAAGGTTACGTATGTAACCCTGGTTCCTCGAAGGAAAGAGACGATGCGTCGCAGTGCCACACTTCCGGCATCTCTGGCCGGCTCTTGCTTCATCCTTTGAGGCTGGATGCCGCTCATGCTTTTATGCTTCCTGGTCTCTGATGTCACCCGCCTATAACGCATCGCCCATCCATTGGACTGATTACACATCGTTTTTTTGGAGACGTCATGCTGGAGCCATTCCCCAAAGCTTTATAGACGCAGCATCTCATTCCTTCGGGGAACCAGGATTACATACGTAATCTTAGACCGTTTCCCCCCCATTCACCTTATTGTCTAAAAGAATAATGCACCCAAAAATAAACGAAAAAATAATTGCTAAAATTATCCTCCCCCTCAGGCCATCCAAGATCAGGATGAGTTTGTTTTTTCATCTGATTTGGAGGAATGTAGCATTGCATCAGAGTCTCATCAATGGATGCTCTGCAGTGAATGGGTGCCGCCAGAATAACACTTCCTCCAGTGAAACAGTGTTCTGGTCTGAATCAGGAGAGAAATCTGCACAGATCAAGCAGCGTTTAAACAGCTCTAAACTAATATGTGGCTGGATTTTGATGTGAGAGACAACAGGAGATGCACTTTTTCACTGGAGGAAGTGTTATGATGGATTATGGACGGAATCGACTGTTTGAAGTTAAAAGCGTCTTAATGCTGGATGTTTCATCTTTTGTCTTCTCCAGATGTTAACTGATGGACTGGAGTGCTGTGGATTATTGTGATGTTTTATTAGCTGTTTGGACTCTCATTCTGACGGCACCCATTCACTGCAGAGCATCCGATGATGAGATACTGATGCAATGCTACATTTCTACAAACCTGATGAAGAGACAAACTCATCCTGATCTCAGGTGATCCTGAGGGGGAGGACATTCCCAGCATATTTTAATTTGACTAAAGCAGTAACCCAGCCACAGTCACAGGTGCTGGAGTCTCTGACCCTGTCCTTCAGACGCAGTCGGGGGCTCATCCTGCTGGTCTCGGGGTTCATCATGCTGTAGGGTCGCGGTCTGAAGGTGCTGATGCGCTGGGATATAACACTCCTCTCGTCCTCAGAGTCAGGACTGACCTGCGGCACCTGACCCGTGGGGGGAAGCCTGTCCAGCTGTCCCATACTAGTGCTGTTCACCTTCGACAGGACCGGAGGACTGCAGCCGTGACCAGAGACACAGAGAAGAAGAGAGGAGTGATGGGAAAACATGCCTTTCTGAGACAGCAGCAAGATAATATGTCATTCGGATGGGGCTTTGTTTCCCTACAGACCTGAGATCCTGTCCGGGAGGGCTGGGGAAAGGCTGTGTGTAGGAGAAGGGAAACCAGCCTTTTCTATGAAGGAGAAATCAAAACAATAAAACAAGGGTCTGAATATCTGAACAGCAGCTCTGCTATGCTTGTTTGAAAAGGTAATATGTATTAACGCACAGAAAAAAGTCCCTCTGGTAATAAAGATTGCATTGTATTTTAGCCGCATGATCCCAAAACTCTGTTTTCCATCAGCAGCATTGGTATCATTAACAAAAACTAAACCTATTAAAAATGTCTTTAACTGAAATAAAACAGTAACAAAATTATTGAAATGTATTACTTTATTTCACTTGGCTAACAAAGTGTCATTTCTAATTTCTAATCATTTTAATTTTAATTTAATATTTATATTTTATTTCTATCTTTTTAAATATTTCATTTTAATCTAAATCTATTTAAATCTTGTTTACATTTTTGGTCATTTTGTTGTGTTTTCAGTTAGTGGTCAAAGCAGCATTTCTAAATTCTTTTAATTGAAGTACTTAAATGACTGAAATTAAAGCTAAAATCAAAAATAAATAAATAAATGTAATAAAAAAAATAATAAAATGACAACAAAATGGACAAAACAATTACATAAGATGTAAATATTGAAAAAGATGAAGCTAAAGAAAATATAGAAATATTGCTTTGGCAACTTACTGTAAATAAAATAAGTTTAAGTAATAAATTACTAAAACTAAAACAAAAATGAATAAAAAAAAGAATAAAAAAGCAGTTGGACCAATTTTTTTTTAAACTATAATTAAAACAAAACTGAAAATATAAAAAATACAAACAATTAAAAAATATTTCTAAATACTATATTAGTATATTAACAATATTAAAATAACAGTGATCCTCAGACAAAGTCTTGTCTCTGGTGTGAGTACGGCCAAACCAATGCTTTGTTACGAAGGGCTTTAAACTTGCTTTGAACAAAGCATATAAGCCTTGTTCAAGGAACAGGCTCCTCATATTGCTAATATAATTCATTAGTTCTACACCACAAATCAGAATAAAAACGAGGGACAGCTAGTGTTAAACTGTCCCTGACTGAAAGGCTGATGGTCAGATACCGTCCCGTGCGCTCGTTCTGGCCGTAGTGCCAGCCGTCTCTGGGCTCACTGATCAGCAGGGTCAGAGCGTCTCCAGGCAGGAAGGACAGCAGACATGAGCTTCCTCCTCGGTCTCCGGGCTTCTGTCCCTCGCAGCAGTCTGGGGAGTGAGGGAACAGAGCCTCCACACGGGACGGAGCACAGAGAGGGAGCACACGGGGGAGAGTGGAGCCTGAACCAGCACAACCACAACATACAGTTAATGGAGAAACAGCAAGAGAGCAGAGACACACAAACACACTCACACACTAGGGGTGGCACGACTACTGATTTCTGAGAGATGCACGGAGAGACAACAGCAATGCGGTGTTTGATTTTCGCTCTTTTCACTCATAAAGTTTATTCATTCACTTCACACTCGTGACTTTAGAGGTCTGCGTATAATATTGCGCTGATCCCCTGGCTCAACTGCTATCTAGCAAACTCCGGACTGTTCCAGTTTCAGCCGGGTATTCAGGAAGAATTATTCTGATTATTCTTATTCTGACATATTAATTATTCAAATTAATATGATATTTATTTGTCTGTTATTCGTTTTTGAAGCCATTATCCGTGCCATTCCGAATAAGGTAATCGGTCGGTTTCAGGTACACCCCTAATTATTAAATTGCATATTTTAATTTAACATGCAACATAGATAAGGTCATAGAAATAACAGCCACACGCAATATTGTAATCCTAAAATTCATGTTGTATTTGCAAACTCTTTGTACGCATTATGGTTAATGCATGCTGGAGTAGTCGATTTTTTCTGACAGCGCCGACTAGTGGTTGACTACTCGACTAGTCTATGCAAGCCCTATCACACACACCCACACACTCTCTCTCTCTCTCTCCCTCACACACACTCTCTCACACTCACACACACACACTCTCTCTCTCACACACACACATACCCATGAATCCCTGATGAGTGTCGCTGGACTGTCTCCTCGGCAGTGGCAGGGTGGAGGTGGAGTAGAGATCAGGAGTCTTCAGCAGACTGACAGCAGCAGCAGAGCTGGACAGCAGGACGGGGGACAGAGGGGCGCTGTGGGGCAGTGGAGGGCTGTGGGGGGCCGTTATGGGTGGAGTCAGGCCCTGCAGGGAACTGTGTGAGGAGCTGGAGGTGTGGCTCATGGGGGGAGGAGACTGTGACCCTGACACGCCCACTGCTGTCTGTGAGTGGGCGGGGCTGGCTGAAGAAACAGATTGGGCGTGTCCATTACTGGAGGGGTTCTGGTGAGACTGAAGGCCCGGGACAAACTGAGAGGAGCGCTGCTGAGGACGACTGTCACCGTTCAACAGAGGCGGGACTTCCTGCACAGACAGCCTCTGAGAGAACAGGAATCAAGCATCATTAGATCGATCTCTAATTGGGATTCATTGGGAATTCAACATTGATTTTATAAGAAATACTTTTTCTGCAGAAAGATTTTTATTTATTTATTACTTATTTATTTATTTATTTTGCTTTCTTTATTAATTTAGATTGAAAGATAGCATGGAAAATGTGCTAGAAATTTTGTTTTACTTAATAACAAATGTAAAGAAGTGTCCTACAAAATACTAAACAGGATTTATCCAGTTGAGCGTGTTTTGGAAAGAATTAAGGTGAAAATTTGAATTGAACTGAATTTTGTGCATACGTTTTATCATTTTTATATGAACTCAAAAATTATTTAATTTTACTCAATATTATTTATATCACATATATGTACTCAAGATTATTTTGGAAAGATTTAGAAAGAGATATCAGCAGAAATCTGCAGTGTATTATAAAAATGTATCTACAGTATTTGATGTTTTTTTTATTTTTAGAATGACAAGTAAAGAACAATAAATTATAAGATTTTTTATTTAATGAGGGAAATACCATAAAATAACTGGGCTCTAATTTTATAAATGAAATGAAATAAAAAATAAATAAATAAATGAACCAAAAAAACTCCAAAAAACATAATGTTATAAAAGTACTAAATTTATTTTATCTTATATTATATATATATATATATATATATATATATATATAAACATACATTAAACATATATTAAAATTGTGACAGTTTAGCTTAATAATTTAACAGTCAATCACAGACAAAGCAATCCCGAATCTCAGTAAAAGAGATTCCTCTGAAAGGTTCATTTATTATAATAAATAAGTATTATATTTAAAAGTAATAACACTGCAGCATGCCAATGGTCCTTCTGGGTCTACTTTTAGCTTTTTACTTCAAACTGAAAACAATTTTTTTTATAAATCTAAAAACAATGATGTGTCCACAAATCCATCATTAACAAACAGACGCAAAACACTCTGATATCCAACTTTGAGCATAGCCATTCATTAAATGTGCTGAGATGTCAAGAAATGTCTCTATTATTTCACTTAAAAATAAAAAAACCACAGTTGTTTCTGAGGAACTACATTATTTGGTGGTATAATACTGTTTTTATTATCATTACACTTTATTTGCTCTGTTAAATTTAGTAAAACCTTACTACGTATATTGAATAACTGTTTTATAAAAGCAATAAGCCTCACTAAGCCGTGGTTTACAATGAATTTATAACAGCCTAACAATGCCCCTCAGCTGTTATAAATTCACTGTAAACCTCCCCTCTGCTCTCAGAAATACGTCACAACACTGGAGAAAAGTGGTTTGTAACTTCCGGTTCACGCAGACTTTAAGGCGTACTATAATTTTTGACCATTATATTCACTATGTTCCCCATTATGTTTTTTTTTTCTTCATTGTGACAAACTGAAAGTCTGAGTATGTGTGTGATGAAGCAGAGGCGCTCACTTGTTCTGCGTGCTGAGAGATGCCCAGTTTGGCGTTGCGCAGGATCTCGGCGAGGCCTGCTCCTCCAGAGCTCTGGGGGGCGGTGTGACGCAGCAGGTTCAGCGCTCGCTCCGGGAGCTTGGTTGGCTGCGCACAGGACTGCTGCCACGATGACAGCTTCTGAGACAACAGCTCTCTCACCTACCAAACACAATCTGATCTTCAGACTGATGAGGACAACACAAGTGCTCTGCTTAGAGCTGATGTGAGTCATTTCTGCACCAGTCTCTCTTCTAACACAGCTGGGGCACAGGCTCACTAGAAAAACATGCTTGTAGAAACATTTCTGCAAAATGACTTAAGGCTGATTCTTGAAAGTGAAATGTCCAGTGAGCGCCGCAAAAAGCTTGTTTCTATCTAAAACATATCAATCTGGAAACATTTTATGAGACCAACATTTTAATGCTCTATCATTTCTATTGTTTGCAAACAAATTTGCACCTAAAACCAAACCTATACACATTTTTCCAACTCCCATGATGCTTTGCACGAACTACGGGAATAACTTTAAGTCTACATTAACACATTACTTTCAACATAATCACCACAAAATCTTGACTTTTTTTCTGCAGCAATATTTTTTATGTTTAGTTTAATATCACTGTAACAATATAGGTTCATTAACTCTTTCCCTGCCATTGACAGACATAGTCTAAAACACAATTTTCTAAGCTTTTTGTTTAAAATGTTGTTGTTTTTTATGTGAAACTTACCCATGTTAAAGTGTTGATAAAAAAATGCAAGAATCTAGAATAAGATGTTTTTTTGATTGTTTGTTTAAAAGCAGAGGCTGTTCTCTCTTTTGACATACTGCACGCTCAGATCTTCACACAACATAATATACTGGAGGATGACATTTGTGTTACAATATTCTCATATTTCATATTTCAAAGCTATTTCTGTCATTTTGACAGATAACAAATATTGTGTTTTCCTGCTTTAGACACATTCCAGTAAACTAACAGGATTTAGAAGAGTAAAGGGGAGATTTTCAGTAAAAACGAGCCTCTGTGAATGTTTTGCTGTATTAGTGTATTCAAGTGAATTTTTATATGGGATATATCAGAAATTAAATCAGGGGAGCAGACCACAAATGCGCAGTATCTGTTATCTCTTTTCATGTTGATACAGCTAAATACAAAGGAAAAATGAGTATAACCAGGAGGAAAAGATGCTGAGAAGACTGAGAAGAGCTCTTGCCACAGGTTTTCTTGACATCATGTCACATTAAATTGTCATTGTTATTCACTGATACACGTTATCAAACTGACAGATGATGATTGTTTGTTGATTCGGTCTTTGTGAAACCTGAAGAGCCTCCCATAACGTAGAAGACAGTAGACTATTAGGATAAAGGTGGATGGTGTTAACACAAATGTGAGATAAAGATTTTATCCTTCTACAAGTATTGAAGCTCTTTTATAGTGACTGTGTTTCATGGGACGCGTACCTGAGCGCTTCACATCACAAATGTGATGCTGTACCGGGTGTGCTACTGAGCATGTTTACCACATCAGAAAAAAGTTTTGCTAGAATGAAGGTAGAGGCACATTTCCCAGTGAGGCTGTTGTGTCTGCTAGTCCTTCACGGCTGAAGCTCACATCTGTTACCTTGCAGTGGTAGTTGGTGAGGATCTTGGTGACTGAACACTGACGGTCCACCAGAAAGCAATAGCGTCGTCTTTCTTCTGTCAGAGCGGAGCGGTAACCAGCGGCCACCAGCGAGTCCAGCTCACCCTGCCGGCGACTCATCAGCTCCACATACTGTTACAGACAGAGAGAGTCACACACAATCAGCTTTAAACAGAATCTGAAAAATATACAGCAAGACTGGAATATACAACAACCAACTAAAAGCCAAACCCCTTGGGCATAAACTTAAACTTGAAGTCCTGCTTAGATTTTGAGTAAATCTTTCAATAATTTAACAGCACCTTTGCACATGCAATGCTTCTCTTATGTCGGTTAATGGTGATATGACACAATCTAAATAAATAATATTTGAACTTTTTTAAACAAGTGTTTTATTTTGAGCTGGATTTCAAAATAAGACTCAAACCTCTTATTAGTTTTATTAACATTAATAATAATAATATTATTATAATTTTAAATAAAACTAAACAATTAATTATTATTATTATTATTAATAGTATTATTATTATTATTAATAATAAATATTATTAATCATTATTAGCATAATTGTGATTTAACTAATTCTTAAAATTAAAACAAATATATTACAGTTGTAAAAAAATTAATGAATAAGTGATAATTATAATAATAGTAACCGTTTTACACATTTACACTATAAGTTCTAATAATTATGTCCGGTTCTTATTTTTTACTTCTAAATGTTTAAATCCACATGCTTTAAACATTTTAAATTCTCAAGCTTTTATTTTGGCAGAATGTGGCTGAAATGCTCTACATTCCTGTCCACAACTTTGTGTGGACCTAGTGCACATTGTGTTCCCAAATGTGCATGAAACTCTCAGAGTATGTAGAGATAACGGTGACTGCATCTACTGTGAGCAAGAAGCCCAAAGATACTGAAAACACTCTCCAACACACAGCACATCAGACTACATGGTTATTTTTTTATAAAAATATAATTAATATTTCGCTTTTCAATTAATTTGGGAAAACCTGCCTTAAAGGACCAGTTCACCCAAAATGAAATTTTGTGACCATAATTATGTTCCACATGTTTCATTTAAAATCTGTCATTTTCTCCTGTACGTTCCTTTCTAAACATCTTTGAGACTGTAGTCCTGTTGTACTTCATCATTTCCCCTTCTCTTGTTTTTTCTCCACCTCAGTGTTACTTCTTTCTGTCCCTGAATCAGCGGTTCCGGATATCTGCTTAATCTCAAGCTCAACGACTTGCTCTTTCTCCTTCTGAGCAGAAAACATGTTTAGACTAATGCTCGTGATAGCGTAGCTCGCGTCTACATAAACAGAGATAGACTCGCTGCTGAACAAACACATGCAGAGGACACACACGCTCAAACACTAGCTCACACAGGGAGGAAAAGTCTTCCACTCACAAATCACACAGAGGGTCACACAGAAGGCCATTATGAGTCATGCAAACTACCAATGACTGTCAGTACATGCCAATCTACAGTAATGAACACAACACAGCAGTCAAGAACTGGCAAGCAGCACAATTACTCAGTTCTTTAATCCAAGCTTTAATCCAAGTGACTTACTGCACATTCACTGCAGCACCGGTCAGCATTAAAGTTCACAGAACACACAAATACAAGCATTACATTTCTTGGTGTATGTCTTTAAAACTTGATCTGACAGTATGACATATGAAATAAGAGTCAGAATGAAAAGAAATGACTTATTGAACAATTTGGTGCAGATACTGATATTAAAATGGCTGATAGCTTGTAATGTAATTCAACTGAGACTTAAATAAAATGCTAATATCAGTCGTCACTCTGTATCTTCAATGTGTTTTAGTAAGATGAAATTTAATGATAAATTAAAAACATATAATGCAATGCAATCCAGTGATGATTGAGAGATGAAGAAACAAACGCTCCTCAAAAGATCCTGAGGATCAGATCTGACTCTAAAACATGATTGATGGAGAATGAAGTAAAGCTGAGCTGCTTCAAAACAACACAGTAGATTGTGTGTGGAACAGCAAAGTAGGATCATGTTGATTTGTAAGCGATCTAAGAAACATGTACCTGCATCTCTCTGTCTCCATATTTGTTGGGATGGCGGCTGGCTTGGCTCTTCCTCCGCAGCTTCTTCAGCTGTGACTGGCAGTGCTCGATGGACTCCACCTTGGACTTCCTCTCACTCTGGTACTTCTTCAGCGTCCCCTGGACAAGGGTTTCAAACAGTATATCAAGTCAGAGCTCATTCCCATATTCATCTTTCCTGATTCATTTACTCAGAGTGTTTACTAGACACACTCTGGGTTCACTTGATCGAGCTGCACTATTCAGTAAATCCAGTATGTTGTTCAGTTAAACACTAGTGTCCACTCACGGTCAGATATTTGATGTCTAGCTCCAGTTTCTGCTCGAGTTGAGACAGCAGCTCTGAATGAAACAGCTTCAGCTGCAGACGACAGAAAACACAGCATTCAGTCAAACACACGTCTTGAGGGTAAATTACGGCCTTTTTACAATCTCCAAATCACCCATTTCTCAATACTTGGGTGACTTTTTCCAAACTCTTCATACTCTAAAGCACAAGAGCATAATTTGATCATATGAAGTGTTTTGGTAGTTTTAGTGCATTTTAAATGCAAAATGTACTACTGTAAGCTGTTAAGCAGAACTTTGTGTTTGTGATTGACTTGTCACTATCCAGTAAGAAACACTCTTGAGTACTATACAGTCCTTAAACTGCTGTTTACTCACCACATCCTGGAGCTGGACCTGGATCTGACGATGAACCTCTGCCATCTGGAACAGCGTGTCGCCTGAATCAACATGAAGCATGACAAGACGTCTAAACACATTGCACACAATCAGAAACACAGAAGCACGAGAGCATCACAATTTACAGACACACTATCAAACACGATTCGATAACACCATCTCACTCACGTAAACCTGACTACATCACCTGCAGTTTTTTACATATTCACTGTATTTTATGTCAAATCATTTTATACTTTTAAATGTTTTAAATTCATTTTTCATGTATTTTTTTAATCATTTTCAAAGTTTTTAAATTGCTTGTTTTATTTTCGTGATTATTTTTCTTCATGCTTATTTTAATTTATTTTATGTAAAGCACTTTAAATTACCATTGTGTGTGAAATGTACTATATAAATAAACTTGCCTTGCCTTGCCTTACATAAAGCTCACATTAGGGTCATTTTAAAGTTCGATCTATAATGTAACAACTGCATGTTTAGTTTCTAAAACCTTGCGTAAACTGTAGACTGTGGTGTTTGTGCAATGATTTGAAAAGTCGAAAAGAGCCATTTCTTCCTTTGGAGGATGTGATATGCGTGGCATTGTCTGTCTGTTGGTGCGTTTCAGTGAGGGTAAGTTTGTGGTGTGTTTTGTTGAGGGTTCAGTGGATGTTGGCCTTCTTTATCCTCTACTGAGCTCAGCCTCTCTTTCTCTCTCTCTTGTTCACCCCCGCTGTGTTCAGCAGAACAATGAGGTCATGTGGTGCTGTTAATCTTTCAACAAAGACCTCTCTCTCTTTGGCCCCTCTCTCTCTTTCTCTCACTTTCTTCATCTACATTTTATCGTACAGGCCTTGCCTCTTCATTCTCTGCTGCTGTAGTCACTTGGGTTCAAGCTTCCGTTGCCTGTAAACGCTGATGTACTATGAACTTGAACAATGTAGTTATATTTGCTAACAATTTCACATTCAGTTCTCACCACTAACTCTACTCTGCCGGACGTGTCACTTCAGAAACAGATCTGAAGAGCCATAGTCAACTGAAACTAAACTTAAACACACAACTATATTACTAAAATTAAAATCAAAATGGGAAATCTGAAAACGTTCAATGATACTAAAATAACACTGGGCTTAAATCATGGGAACACTCTTGGACCCACCATCTGCAGGAGGAATCATAAGGGGCTTGTGCAATGTGGATCGGGCAGCGGTCGAAGGCAGGGGCCCTGACGACCTGATCACTGGACATGGAAACTAGCCTTAGGGACGTGGAATGTCACCTCACTGGTGGGGAAGGAGCTTGTGCGGGGGGTTGAGGGGTACCAACTTGAGATAGTCGGGCTCACCTCCACGCACAGCTTGGGTTCTGGAACCACCCTCCTTGAGAGAGGCTGGATTCTCTACTACTCTGGAGTTGACGGCGGCAAGAGGCGGCGGGCTGGTGTGGGGTTGCTCATAGCTCCCCAGCTAAGTTGCCATGTGTTGGAGTTTACCCCGGTGAACGAAAGGGTCGCTTCCCTGCGCCTTCTGGTCAGGGATAGGTCTCTCACTGTCATTTGTGCTTACGGGCCAAATGGCAGTGTAGAGTACCCGGCCTTCTTGGGGTCTCTGGGAGGGTGCTGGAAAGTGCTCCACCTGGGGACTATGTTGTTCTACCAGAGGACTTCAACGCTCACGTGGGAGCGACAGTGATACCTGGAGGAGTGTGATTGGGAGGAATGGCCCCCTGATCTGAACCCGAGTGGTGTTCTGTTATTGGACTTCTGTGCAAGTCACAGTTTGTCCATAACGAACACCATGTTCAAGCATAAGGGTGGCCATCAGTGCACGTGGCACCAGGACATCCTTGGCAGGAGGTCAATGATCGACTTTGTGGTCATTCCCTCTGACCTCCGGCAGTATGTCTTGGACACTTGGGTAAAGAGAGGGGCGGAGCTGTCAACTGATCACCACCTGGTGGTGAGTTGGATCCGATGGCGGGGGAGGAAGCTGGACAGACCTGGTGGTCCCAAATGTATTGTGTCTGTTGGGAATTTTTGGCTGAGCCCCCTGTCAGAGAGATTTTCAATTCCCTCCTCTGGCAGAGCTTTGACCAGATTCCGAAGGAGGCTGGAGACATTGAGTCAAAGTGGACCATGTTCTCCGCCTCCATTGTCAATGTGGCCACTCGGAGCTGTGGCCGTAAGGTCTCTGGTGCCTGTCGAGGTGTCAATCCCCGAACCCGGTGGTGGACACTGGAAGTAAGGGATGCTGTCAAGGGATGCTTGCAGGACTCCTGAGGCAGCTGATGGGTACCAGCAGGCCAAGCGGGTTGCAACTCGGGTGGTTGTGGAGGCAAAAACTTGGGTCTGGGAGGAGTTTGGTGAGGCCATGGAGAAAGACTATCGGTTGGCATCGAAGAGATTCTGACAAACCATACTGCGCCTCAGGAAGGGGAAGCAGTCCCCTGCCAACATTGTTTAGAGTAGAGGTGGGCAACTGTTGATGGTGGAAGGAATACTTTGAGGATCTCCTCAACCCCACCGACATGCCTTCCGTGGAGGAAGCGGAGGCTGAGGGCTCAGAGATGGACTTGTCCATCACCCAAGAAGTCACCGAGGTAGTTAAGAAGCTTCTTGGTTACAAGGCACCAGGGGTGGATGAGATCCGCCCTGAGTACCTCAAGTCCCTGGATGTTGTGGGGCTGACTTGGCTGACACGTCCCTGCAGCATCACAGAGGATTTATGGACAGGATTTCTAGGTGCAGCCAGGGGCTGGAGGGTGTCCGGTTTGGGGACCACCTGATTTCATCTCTGCTTTTTGCAGATGATGTTGTCATGTTGACCTCATCTGGCCAGGACCTTAAGCATGCACTGGGACGGTTTACAGCCAAGTGTGAAATGGCTGGGATGAGAATCAACACCTCCAACTCCGAGACCATGGTTCTCAGCCGGAAAAGGGTGGCATGTCCCCTTCAGGTTGGTGGATAGCTCATGTCTCAAGTGGAGGAGTTTAAGTATCTTGGGGTCTTGTTCATAAGTGAGGCAAGGATGGAGCGGGTGGATAGGTGCAGTTTCTGCAGTGAGGCGGTCAATGTACCGGTCTGTCGTGGTGAAGATGGTGCTGAGCTGCAAGGCGAAGCTCTCGATTTACCGCTAAATCTACGTTCCTACTCTCACCTATGGGCATAAGCTGTGGATCATGACCAAAAGGACAAGATCCCGGATACAGGCGGCCAAAATGAGCTTTCTCTGCAGGGTGGCTGGGCGCTCCCAAAGAGATATGGTGAGAAGCTCTGCTACTCGGGAGGAGTTTAGAGTAGAGCCGCTGCTCTTCCACATCGAGAGGAGCCAGCTGAGGATGCCTGGATGCCTTCCTGAAGGCCCCGAGGAAGACAGAGGGCCTATGGGAGGGACTATGTCTCTTGGCTGGCCTGGGAAAGCCTCGGTATCCCCCGGAAGAGCTGGAGGAAGTGTCTAGGGAGAGGGAAGTCTGGGCATCTCTGCTTAGACTGCTGCCCCTGTGACTCGGCCCCGGATAAGCGGAAGAAGATGGATTAGCATGTTTCAACATTGGCAATATTGGCAATCTGTCTGTAACACATCCTCCAATCATCACAAGCTTCAAATAAACCCCTCACTTTAACTGCTCTCCCTTACTTATCTCTCTCAAAAACACATTAAAAAGTTAACTCTCTTGTTTTATGCCAATTCATTGGTAATGTGATGTAAGTATACTGTACTTGCAATGACTTCACTTAGGTGCAATAACTAGGTTGTGAACCTGACAACAAAATCAGTTTGAGAGATTATTTAACGTTAAGGGCATTTATTTACTCAGACCTTTCTGGTATATCCACTGTTTTTGGGTCTGAAGTGTCTTACCTAGTTCCTTCGAGCCCTGGCTGTCACTGGCCAGCTCTCCTAGTTTGACCAGAGCGTCAAAATAACCCTTCGCTGCTACTGTGACGCCTGCAGAGAGAGAGAGAGAGAAACAGAGAGAGGGAGCGAGAGAGAGAGACATAGAGAGAGACACAGAGAAAGACAGAGAGAGAGGGTGCATCAGTCTGATGAACATACTTTTTCAGACTGATTTACATTGGACTTTTGCCCATAACAGAGAAAATAAACTCTTTAATAATGATAGCTGACCAGTCAGAGCCTTTTCATAGTGTTTGCCCATGGTGACAAAATTCTTCAGACTGGGGTTGAACTGGTCCAGTATGCCCTGAACACACAATCAGAAACACATTCAATACATGAGGCTCTTATTTTTATTCATAATACTGTTATACCTTTAGATATACCTTTAGAATCAATTAAGTTATATATATATATATATATATATATATATATATATATATATATATATATATATATAAAATAAATGAAAATTGCGGCAAAACAATGTATTTATTATTATTTTTATATATTTTTTTCATTTAAAATGAAAAAATGTTTAGGTGGTGTTTAAACAGTAAAAAAAAGAAAGAGAAAAAATTTTTTTTTATGTAATTTGTATTTTTTCCTAAAAAGAAGAAAAAAAAAGTAAAACGTATTTTTTATTTATAACAGATATGATAATTATCACTCTCGCTCTTTACATATAGACACACATATAGTTATTTTAAAAAAAAATCATTGCTTGACATTTTTTTTTTGCTATGTGGCAAAGAAAGGCAAAAAAAAAGGATTGGATTCATAAAGAGGTTATTAATTATTTTTCATTATTTATTTGTTGTTGGTATACTCATGTATTTTTACACAAAATGTGTGAATGACAAACAATCATGAAGAAAAGGTTAAATTTCTAAGATGTCTTCTTATCATAGATTGTCTTTTTATTGTCCTCTTTCATTTAACACATACCTTGTAGACATTTTCTGTCATTTTGTTGACCTCATCTGACCGTGACATCGTGCTTCTCTGTCCAGATCAGTTCTCCTCACTTCAGGAAGTCACAGCACACACAGCTGCACGGAGAGAACGAGAGCAGGAGCGTGAGACACAGAGGATGAATCCGGCTCATTCAGACACTGCTTGAGCTGCAGATCAAGAGCCTTCAAGAAGAGTTCACCAGTTCACGCCAGCCATTGACATCCATAGTATTATTATTTTCTCCAAACTGGCTACCATCAGCTGCTCGGTTTCCAACATTCTTCAAAACATCTTCTTGTGTGCTCAACAGAAGAGAGGAACTCATACAGACTGATAACAACTTGAGGGTCAGTAAATGATCACAGAATTGTAATTTTAGGGTGAAACTGAACCTAGACTGCCTCGATCACATCAGTTTACCTGCTCTCACTCTAAACACTGAGACTAAGTGAACATCCCCAGCGGTCTGAGGAATGCTATAAGACTGCTGAAGGGATTTGCTTCTCTTCATGAGAGAGGTCAGGCCCTGTGTGACTGAGGACAGACTCGCAGACCTCAAAGATCTTCCACAACGGTCTTGACAAAAATATTTTTGTATGGATGTTCACAGGGATATTGTAATTCAAAAACAGGAAACCGATGTCACGATGCCACAAAATAATGGTCTAAAATGTCTCTGTATACTACGGTGTGAGTATTTTCCTTCGGCCCAAATCAGGGAAAACCCATGACAGCTCCAGATCTTTCAACCCAAACTCCATCAACAGAAAATGTGATCTTTCCTGGATTTTTTTTTTTTTTTCAGGAATTTGACTCATTTTGATTTTAAACAAAAATAAGGGCATGCAGCATTGCTTTTATCAACTCACCTTGAATTTATTTGTACAGTGCTTTTCACACCACAATGTTTTAAATCAGATTTACAGAAAATCGTGATGTTAATTCTTGAAATATCTTAATTTCTGCTTTCCTTATGGTTGGATTCATCAGATTAGAGCTTGACAATAATATAGTTAACATTTTGAGATGATACAAGCAATAAAGCATTTGCTTTATTTGTGTGTCACCTTCACTTCATAATTTTATGACTTTCAAACTAAGGACCACCCCTGTTAGTGACCCCCGAGAGATTTCACAGTCTGAGCCTGGCCAAAGCCGTCCTAACTCACGGTTATTAAATGTCTAAAGTTCATGAAATGGAGTCAGTCTGGAGGAGAGCCGCTCTTCCCCAGCCGCTGAACAAACACTGCGCTCACACCGCTTCCCTTCTGGAACGATCTCCAATCAGAGATTCCAGTCAGGATTACCATCACATAAAGCTTCAGCTGTGTTTACTGCAGGTCAGCGCTCTCATGTGTGCTATTAGACGAAGATTAGGAGCAAGAATTTGACCTACAAGAAGAGAATGAGTTAATAACATTGTCATCAGACCACACTTCATTTCACTTTCCCTTGATTCACACTGAGAGCAGACTAATGGTTCCCCAGCTATTGTGATTCATTATCAGTTCACAACATTTAATTATGTTCAGAGTGTCATTAAAGACTCAACTACAAGGACTACAAACAATGTTTTTGAGCTTAAGTTTTCAGAACATTATTAAAGACCAGATAACTTTAAACAAATGTCCCATTAATGTTACTGCATAGAAATGCTCTTAAAGTGACAACACTGAACCTTATTTAGCCCTAAAATCTGCATATGAGCAGTATCTTAGAGAAGTAATATGTACTACTGCGCACCTGTCAGGGGTAAATAATGCACAAAACTTCTGCCCGAGGTTCTTCCTTTAGTTTACATCACAGCTATTGACCATGATTTGTTATTTCTCATAGAAACAAGTGCAGTTCTGTTCTAGAGTGCATTTGCATTTGATTTAGACACAAATGTGTAACATGTAACATGAGTCTTCTGCATATATGTGTGTTGTCCTGGAAGAGAAAGACTGTATATTTTAAGTGAGTGCATCTGATAAAAAATACATTTCCACAGCTTTTCAGAGTCCAGTTAAAAGCAGATGACCTTAAATCAAAACCGTATGATAAGATTGAGGAATATGATTCTTTAGGACTAACACCACACAGAAACATGAAACCTTAATCTTAACTGAAGATATCATTGTGTCACTTCATATTTGTGCACTATATATTGCCACATTCAAATAAATAAATAAATAAATGTATATCTATAAACTGTTACTGTGCATACAATATTGTGCCTCTATTTCCCCCCAGCTCTCATTTCTTTCTCTGTCAGAGCTGGAGATTAAAGTGATTTTATTGTAATGACACAGAGATGAAATCTGAGGTAAAGACCGGAAAACACGTGATACGATGATATGAATAGATGCTATCTTAATTTCTGCTGCTTTTCAATGCAAAACAATTAAATCATCGAGCTGAAAAATGACTCAAAGTTTGGTGAGCAATGTAACTCGATCAGTTCACAATGCCAGTCACGTCCATCAGCAGGTCACTATAATCACATTCTCGTATTTCTGTTCAATGGCACTTGTTGCACAGTTGTAGCAGATTGTTAGTTTGATTGTTAGTTTGATTGTCTGATGAAGTGAATGATCTCCAGTGGTTTATGTAATGTGGAGGATTTCTCCTACCTTTGCACAGTTCATCGTTTCCTCATCGCTTTGTCTGCTGTTCCTTCTTCTTCTGCAGTGGGGGTAGTCAGTGAGTTTGTTTGACCCAGTGAATCCCCCCTCACCCCTCGACCTGACTGAATCCAGGCCAGAACACACTCGCATTAAACTCTGCTCTTCATTCCGCTCTAAACGTGCGTTTACCGCCGCGATGTAGAGCTCGAGCGGCTCGGCCTCCGTCTCTGTCCCGGACAATGTCTCCTCTCTCTCAGTCTCTCACTGGGACTGAATGTCAATGAGGGAACGGGACAGCGCAGTCCTGACGCACACACACGCACGCACACACACATACACACGCACACATTTCACTTTTAATTCCATGAATAGAATCTCAGAAGTGGCATATGCAAACAAATTATTCTAGAGCCCTTTCTCACGTTTCTTTTGGACAGTATTTTTGTTGGGTTTTTAATTAATTATAATAACAACAACAAAAATGGTTCTTCTGTGGTACCACTGTGAAAACCCCCTTAGAGAAGCCTTATTTTTTAAGAGAGAAAAGTGCACACAAAATTATTGTAAAGAAGCTCCATTTAGCAGTTTTTCAAAATTGGTTTGACAAATCTTTTTTTAATTTTTTTTATTTATTTATTTTTATTATTTTTTTTTTTTTTACAAAATAATGTAATTGCTTTCAATGAAGACTGCATTTTTTTTGCACTGCGCGTATCGAAAGTAATAAATATCAGCATCAAAAGTATTTTGTTTTCTATTGATTATGAACAAATATACTAATGAAAATACATGTTTGTTGTAAAGCTCTTCAACACGGATTTATATTGCAATGCAGAATTCACTAGATCAAAAAAAAGGTTCATAATTATTGCAGCAGTTATGAAGAGCTAATAGTTGTGGAATTGTCTGTGTCCTTTATGTACAAGATACACGAGGCTGTTTCTTAAAAACAATAAACATACGCAAGAGCCATTGCTCTGATGATGGTTTATTTACGTATTTATACTTTTTTTGAGTTTTTATCATTATAAATAGTATTTAAAATGAATATTCCAAATATTTTAAAGTGACTGAATAATTAAAAAGTATTTAAAAATAATCAAGAGTGTATCTTGAAGTTCAGAGTGAGCTCTGCTGCCCTCTTACGTTTGGTACAGAATCACAGACTTGATATTTATAATGTGATTAACTTGAAAAGTAGAAAGCTGACGAAAGAGAAACTAGCAATGTTTAAAAGGCTGTGATACAATAATAATAACAATAATAATAATAATTGTTAAAGTACTAAGATGATATGCGTTTCTGATCTAAACACTGACAATGGAAACTGGAAAAAAAGTATTTCTTTATATAGATAGACAGATAGATAGATAGATAGATAGATAGATAGATAGATAGATAGATAGATAGATAGACAGATAGACAGATAGATAGATAGAGCAAAACTGCCTTCTGTCTTTCCATGAAGGGAAATCTCAATAAAATTTGCGATTAACTTACAATACGTTAAACGTAATATTACGAATGCACAGGCTTATTTCTGAATATGCATGGAAGTATTAAGAGGCCATAGATTATTAATATTTTTCTTTCTGGCTTTCTCCTGATCTCGACATAACAAAAAAGGCTTTCTCTAAGTTACACAACTGCGTCAACAGGTGGCAGTATAGACCTGAGTATAATTGATTGTGTTGTGTATACAGTATACAGCACATTTGCATATCTACTTTCTCTGATACACTAGATTACTAATGACCTGATGACCTGAATCAGGTGTGTTTGATTAAGGATACATGCAAACACATGCAGTGTTGGGGTGCCTCAAGGACCAGGGTTGGGACCACTCTTATATACTGTATATCCATCTTACTGTACGCGTTTGAAACAGAATCAACTCTTTCAAAACTTAAAAACATGCACTATTCAAAAATACTGACTTCAGTCTTGTCTGTACAAGACAAATATTATGCCATTTAGTGGAACAGCTTTGCAAGTACACCTTTTAAATGTATTTTATTCATTCATTTATTCAATCATTTGTTCATTTTATGACAAAATATAGATATTAAAATCACTCTGGGAATGTGGCTGTGGTGCGCTTCACAGATTCAGTTTCAGTGTGTTTTCCATCATTCTGTCAGTCAGTACATGTGTATTTCAGTGTAAGCCTGTTGTGTGTGTTTTTCAGTAGGAATCTATTTTGGTCCCTCTGCTTGCGCACACCTCAGTGTTAGACACTGACAGACAGAGATAAAGTGATACAGGGTCTGGCCTAGTAACCGGATGACTCTCTCTGTCTCCTGAAGCATCAGACGGAAGTGAGGATATCATCTTTCTCAGAACTCAGCTCCTGAACGTCTGCGCTGCTGTCGCTCCAGCTGGCCTCATGCCTGAGATTAAAGTTTTTCCAAAACAGCCATTAAACTCATCCAGTCTCACCTCAACATCCGGACCAGACTGATTTTAATGTACAGGAGAATTAAAGGAGGGAATTGGGGCTAGTTGTCAGATCCAAGGTGATATATTTCAGTAACTATGACATTTTGAGAAAAATGTCCATTTACAAAAATACTTGTTTTCTTTGTGTTTTTAAAATAATAATAATTCAGGTTTCTTAATGAGAAAAAAAAAACAAAAACAAAGTTAATTAATATTTGTAACCGTTTTCTGTTGTAATGTATTTAAACTGTAATTTATTTCTGTGATGCTCCGCTGTATTTTCAGCATCATTCCTCCAGTCTTCAGTGTCACATGATCTTCAGAAATCAGAATAATATGATGATTTGCTGCTTAAAAAAAACGTTTCTGAATATTATCAATGATGAAAACAGTTATATTTCTGTGGAAACTGCACTCTAAAAACTGCTGGGTTGAAAACAACCCAATTTGGGTTATTTTGACAACCCAGCGCTGGGTCAAAAAGGGACGAACCCAGCGCTGGGTTGTTTTAACCCAACCAGTTGGGTTATCATATTTAACCCAGCCTGCTGGGTTGCCTTTTTTATAGTTTAAAATGACTATATTGCAGGGTTTAAAAAAACAGAGCGGGTGTTTTTTTATCAGTGTATTTCAGAAGGAAAACTACTGTATTTAGAAAATGTTCGATATCATTTCGCATGTGCTTGATAAGGCAGCGTTTGTGAGCTCAGTACCGCTCTGCAGCCGTTACCGGAGAAACCTACTTCTCTCGCTCTTAGCGCCTCCTGCTGGCAGAAAATAAACTCGCAGAGTGCAGCCATGTGGGGAAACAATGCATTTCTACGTTAAAATTAACCCAAATTGAGCTAGGCATTAAACCTACAAATGTTGTTCATTTTAAATATCACTTTTACACACAAATAATAATTATCAAAAGGAAAATATTTATTAAAAACAAGAGAAAAGTCAAAAAGTAACATGTTAGAAGAAATGCAGAAAAGGATGGCATTAACAGCTACAGAGTTCATAAACAAAGCATTGAACATTTGATGAATATAACTTAAGATCAAATTGGACTTTGTTCATTTGTATATATTGTATAAAAATATACGAAAACACATACAATAAATTTACAATTAGTTAGGTTTTTTTCCAACTATTCTGGCATGACAGTACACAAATAAATCACAACATTAACTTTGATATTATAACACTTAACAGACGCATGTGTGTGTGTGTGTGTGTGTGTGTGAAAGAATGTGAGCAGGTGTATGAATGACAGAGTGTAAACTCTTCTACTAAACAACACAGAAAAAGCATTTAACTTTTTTTTTTAAACAAATTATACACTTACAGTTTGTTTCATAGTCCATGAATACAGATCATGCATCACAGTCAATTTTCATGATCTCTTTAGCATAACTGATGAAATCATGAAGAAAACCCATCAGCACAGCATGTGACATCTTCTACATCATCCAGGGCAGCGTCCTCCTTTAAAACCACCGCTGCATCAGTTTAGGGGAAAGAAGATTCTCCTCTCTGACCAGCATTCATCCAGTCACCGCCTGCTCTTCATCAGTGGCCTAAGAGAAACACATTTGAAAAAATTAAACATTTAATTAAACTATCCATTTTCAGGTAGAGGTGTATTCACATCCGTAAGGATAGGTAAATAATCTGTTTTAAAGTTTCAACACTTTGTGCGGTTGTTTAATGTCTCAGTCCACCACAGCGCTCCAGAATGCTATAATGGCAGCACTAGTGTGAGGACATGCGATATTGTTTGAATAAATATTGCTTTCAGAAAGCTTCTTTACTGAAACATTAAAACAGACATGACATTCACATACCTCACAATATTCACGTACATGGAAGGCTGCTCTTCAAACCGTTAGTTCACCAAATAATTAAAATGTTTATAATTTACTCTCCTCATGTTTTTCCTGACTCATACAAAATCTGCTCATTTTTTGGAAAACATATGAATATATTTAATATTCTCTTTTTGTGTCCTCCATTGCTGGTCTGGGAGACCAGTATTTTATTTTGAACATGTTTGCTATCATATAATTTAAGATGTATTCATATATAAATATCAGAATTTACTTCTACAATAACTCTATATTTATGAAGCTTGAAAATAGTGATTATCTAAACTATAAATGGATTAACAAATATTATGAGAAAACTAAAAATATATTAATTTATGTTGTAAAGACAGACAAAAGTCTTATAGGTTTGGAATGACTTGAGGGCAAGTAAATGATTTTTTGTGTGAACTTTACCTCTAAGAGCGAAGACCAAGAATAATGACTCTCCAAATCAGACAACTCCAAAGTTGGTTTGAGTTCTGCAATAAAAAACACAGACATCAATGGTCTTAATGAAATGAGCACGTAATCACACTGTTGTTGCATCAAAATGTGAAGTAAACTGGCAGGAGACGACAGAAAAATTTATTTTCTAAAAATAACTTACATAAAATCTCAAAGGAATGATGCTCTCCCATGTCTCTTGCTTTTAACATCTACAAAAACAAAAAACAAACATTATTTTACTCTTAGTAAAACACAACAACAACTGATAACATGAAATTATGAAGTTTACTTGCCTTATACGATCTTTCCCTCTCTTCAGAAGAAGCTGAGAAAACCACTTCCTCACACAAGCAGACTTGTGTGTCCTTAACTCCAGTTAGTTTGAGTTCTGCAAAGAGGGACATCAATGGTTTCAATAAAATATTAACATATACATACATACATATATAAAATCACACTGTTTTTGCATCAAAATGTGAAGTTAACAGGCAGGACACAACAGAAACATAAATTTTCTAAAAAAAAAGTAATAATAATTTAACTCACATCAGTCTCAAAAGAATGAAGTTATCTTGTCTCTGGATTTCAACATCTAAAAAAAACACACACATTATTTTAGTCTTAGTCAAAATAAAGATAACCTGATGTTATTCTGAAGTTTACTCTCCTTAAACCGTCTGTCCCTCTCTTCAGAAGAACACCTCCTCCTCATCCTCACACAGGTCTGTGACTCCTCACACAAACAGCTTCTGTGTCTTTAACTCTCAGCGCGAGGACAATGAAAACAGGAGCTGGACAAGTCTGAAATATTACATGTAAAACATACTAACAGTTACCACTTCAACAGCCTCAAAATAATTATGCTAGTCTTTACTACACAATGCCGTTTCCTTTAGGAGACAAACATACATTCAGTTTAACCGCGAAAAAAAAAGACAAATTCACATGAGCGTAACCGTGACCATAACCGTCTGTTAACGCCTCAAAGAGAACAGATAATGTAAAATCTTATGTAAATATGACAAAATACATTCACAGACGTTATATTAAAAGTACATCCTCCGTTCAGTAACGTTACATGAGGCAGTTAAGACCTCCGTGTCCGAGGCGAAAACCGCGTCCGTTTTTTTTATATATAACGTATTTAACATTAAGCTCCTTTGTTTCCGCCTTTCATAAAACCTTCCGCCTTTCATACAACCGGGTAAACAATAAAAGATAACTTTACATTTTGAATATTTAACGTTACTTACCATAGTCTTTCACTCGCTTCTCGCTTCTATCACGCTGAGAAAATGGCGGCTGCTCGCACTGGAGACGTACGATTTTGACGTGACGTGCGTGCTCTCCTTCACGTCCGCGTCCTCAACCCACCCCGCTGGGTTAAAAAAGAAAGTTATTTTCAACCCAAACTTGGGTTAAAACATCCCAAAATCCTATCAAACGGCCTCAACCCAGCAGTTGGGTTGAAAAAACAACCCAGCGTTTTTTAGAGTGTGTGATACGCTGCTATTCAAAAATGTGGGAAAAGTAAGATATACAAAAAAGAAATATCTGCATTTAATGTTGCAAAAGAGTCCTGGAGTCATGCAACAAAATAATGTATCATGATTTCATTAGCAAAAACTGTTTTCAAAATAGATGATAAAATGTATTTGGTAATCGAATAAAAACATTAAAACATTGTGTGTGTGTGACCTAATGGGTGGTGAGCGCTGGATCACCGTGTCTGCGTCCGGTAGTTTATTGTAAAAGGCACATGCATGTTTACAGCACTGTTTCGTTCAGTACATGATACACTCACACACGAGGTGAGTTAAGGTAATGCAGTGATTGATTCAGTGGTTTATCATAATGCCATAAATCCTCCTCACACTCAGGGGTCGTGTGCGCAGACACCAGGTTAATTCTCCTTCACTCTTCGTCAGCACAGATCTGACATACTGTACATGACGATATTGTGCACTGAGGATGAAGAAGTCTTCAGTCATATGGCACTCACAAAGACAGGCAAAAACTTAAAGAAATCTCTGACGCTCAATAAGTAATGAGACTCTGTGACAGTTACTTGGCTCCTTCAAGGAATGTTGCATGCACTATGTATATATACACCGCTGGACATAGAAATTACAGTGTGCAAACAGAAAATACCTGTAAGTGCATGAGTCTAAGTGCAACCCTAGAAGAACAGTCTGTGGATTCATCTCTGATCTGAGGGACATGAAACTGTGTTGAACCCTGAAGATCATGAGAGTCTTGCACAAGAAGAGATCTCAGTAGAGACGGCTCAGTACATTTCGGTACATTTTATCATTATAGGGTGGTTGTGTACACACACTGCCAACACACATTACAATTCAAACACACGTAAAAGTGAATTATGCATCTGCTGTCTCCTTTAAAGGAGCAGAGTCAGCACCATCAGCCAATGAACTGGCGTGTGTCTGTTCAGGGTTAAAGAGGTCTTCTCGTACCTATGAAAGGGTTATTTATATTCAAATTTTACAGGTTTACTCTTTTGCTATATTTTTGATCAAATAAACATAGCCAGAAACCTTTAAACAGTTACTATGACTTTATAGGCTACAATGTAGAACACACAAAGATCTTTTATACACTGAAAAAATGATACATTTATGGTAAAAGTTTGCTTTTACTGTCTTTATTATCAACAAATCATAAAAAAAAGATTAAGTTATGTTAATTTACCAAACTACTTGAACTGGAATTAAAATACACTATTTCATGTTCCCATCTTGATTTTTTTTAACGGTTTTACATAATGTGGAGAATAGAACAAAAAACTAGCTTCTTAAGCATTATCATTTTTTCTAGCTTCTTGTTAACCAGTCTTGTTTTGGCAAAGAGTAAAGGAGGTTTATGGATTATGACAGGATAGTGTGCATTGCTATATTTCACCTCATACACACAGTGATCTTCTCAAACGTCTGCTACATCGTTTGACCAGGAGAGTAATTAATGAGTCGCTAGTGTGAGCCCCATCACCTTTCTCCCAGTCTTTCTGTGCATATTCCCTCTGACCTCAATCAGCGTCCATCTGTCTCGCTGGCCCCTGCGCTGGATTCTGCTCAGACTTTAATTAGGCCGGTTATCTCGTTAAGACCCGTGACAGCATGTGGCCTCCAGAGAGGAGGAAAGACTGCATGAGAGACCGATACAGAGATGTCTGGGTCACTAATCAAATCTATCAGATGTGTGACACTTTACTCAGATCTGAAGAAACTCTGCTAAATCATGCTAAAGAACATATTCATCAGGTTTTGTTCATGTTGCTTCAGTCCAGTTTGTCACTTACATTTAGTTATGCTTTTAGCAGACGCCTTTATCCAAAACGGCCAACAAATAGGAACAGGAACTATGTCACAGACCATGTTATAGTTGACTAAAACTAAAACAATTACCATAAACCATAAAATAATGCTTAAAACCAAATAAACTTAAAAAACAACAACATATATTTAAACATATAAAATTGTTTAAATATATATATATATATATATATATATATATATATATATATATGTGTGTGTGTGTGTGTGTGTGTGTGTGTGTGTGTGTGTGTGTGTGTTTTAAATACTAAAACTTAACTAAAATTAAAAAACTTTAATAAAAAAAACTTTAATAATACAGTTATATAATGGTGAAGGATTTACAAATAATTACAATGAAACAGCAAGTAATACACTCAAATAAACATTAGACATTTTGAAGTAGAAAAAGTGAAATCATATATATATATATATATATACATATATATATATATATATATATATATATATATATATATATATATATATATATATATATATATATATATTTCAATTAGTTGGTAAGGATGCGAAACAAAAGCCTTTTCACTAGTGCTTTCAGATCCCGCTGTCTATTGTCTACTTTGATAATAACTACTCTTGTCAGATCTCAAGGTCTTTGTAGCACATCCCAAACACTTCATCACAGCATTTAAACACAACAGTGAAGCTGTGATGAAACTACTAACTTACGGCCTCTAGACTGGTAAAGAGCGTAGGAGAAAAGAGATTTTAATTACAGAAGAGAAGAGGAAGAGGTGGAAGAAAGGAGGAGGGGAGGCGCGTGTTAAAGAGACTCTTCTGGATTAAGTCCCTTACAATCTGTTTGGTGACTGACACAGAACAGAGACAAACCTGCAGGAGTCCACAGACACGAACAGCCTCAGTCCAGAAGATCAGGACGAATGATGCTGCCACAGCATCTGCACTCCTACCGTAAGTCTGTCTCTAACAGACACATCCGAGATTGTTTATCATAGATCCCTCGCTGCTCGAGTTTGATCTGTAGCACAGGTGAGGAGATGGAGATGATCTAATGTAGTGTGAACGACTCTGAGCGAATCTTAATATCAAACTCTATATGATATTTCATGAGCTGTGTCTATAAGGGATTGTTGGACTGGTGTTATGCATGAGAACTTAAATCGGCTTGTAGCTGCTTATTTTCAGTAAATGCATGGTTTGTTCATTTGATCAACACATGTTCATGTTTTAAAACTCATCAGATGATTTCTTTATGAATTATGTTTTGGATGTGGATGTAATTGAGGAGTTAATGCTTCAAACATTTGCATTAATCACAACTGTAATACTGATTTTGTTGGTATTATTAATATCTCACTCAAAGTTTCTATACGATCTTTATATATATATATATATGGAGTTTATATCTCTAATCTCTCTTCTTGTGCACCTGTACACATTTAATGCAATAAAAAAAAAAATATTTGCCCAAAAAAATATATAGATATTTACGAAAATGAAGTAGTATGGCTATGTTTCTTAACACACTTAAGTACACTTTTACAAAATTTCTTTGTTATAGTGTCAAATTTAATTTTTACTTTAAAGTACATTTTGAATGTTTTATATACTATAAAACATATACTATACTTAAGTCAAGTCAAGCCAAGTCGAGACACCTTTATTTATATAGTGCTTTAAACAAAATACATTGCGTCAAAGCAACTGAACAACATTCATTAGGAGAACAGTGTGTCAATAATGCAAAGGACAGTTCAAAGTTGGTCTAAAGCACTCTAAAGTTCAGCTAATATAATATCAATTAGAATTACAATACATTTTCATTTAAATGTCAATGACATGCAATTAAGTGTGATTTTAAGAGTGGTATTAAGTTACTTCTCTTCCACAAGGTTAATTGCATTCATTTCTCTGATAGATTTAGTTTTGGCCATGATTCTGAATGTACTCTGAGAAAAAATAAACATTAGAGATTTAAATGAAAGATGACATATTTCACATTAAAATACATTTTGTGTTTTGACTAAAGCAGTAATTATTTAAACTAACATGCATTTGATGATCCAGAAGGTTTTTTGCTAGACTAGATACAGTTTTAATGGATTCAGCAGAAGGCAGATTAAACTGCATTGTATGTGTCTGACTTAAAGTTCTGCCTTCATTCAAACCCGACAATCAGACTAATCATGAGCCTTTAGGACGATAAACTGAGATGAAGTGTGGATTGAGAGAGACCGGGGAAGCGGCTTCACGCTGTTCTCAGCGGCTGCCATCTGTCTCGCTTTCTAAGCTTGTGACACGCATGATCTTCTCACACACACATGTCCACGCAAGCACACGATCTGTGGAGTCCAGCTCTGGTCAGGCAGCTCATAACTCATGAGAGAGATATCCTGCCTGTGTACGGCTGTGTACGGGTGGCTGAAGTTGTATGTGCTCTTATTATTCATGTTGTCTAGTCAAACAGGCAAAAGGCACAGGAACTGTAATCTAAGTTTAATTGTGTAATGGTGACTCTAGATCTAGTCCTGTGGCTCAGTGGTAGAGCATTGCATTAGCAGCACAAAAGGTTGTAGGTTTGATTCCCAGAGAACATACATACTGGTATACATGAAAGTATAGCCTGAATGCACTGTAAGTCTCTCTGGGTAAAATCTTAAGTGTTTTTTAAATTGAGATTTTTACATAACCTGAAAGCTGAATAAATAATATTTACATTGATGTGTGGTTTGTTAGGATCGGATAATAGTGCAAAAATCTAAATATCGAGAAAATCATCTTTAAAGTTGTCCAAATGAAGTTCTTAGCAATGCATATTACTAATCAAAAATTAAGTTTTTATATATTTACAGTCAGAAATTTATAAAATATCTGTATGGAACACGATCTTAATATCCTAAGGATTTTTTGCATAAAAGAAAAATGGGTAGCACTTTATTTTACAGTCCTGTTCCTCATGTACATACTATGTACTTATTATAGTAATTACAATAACTATATAATAACTAGGTACTAACCCTGAACCTACCCCTAAACCTAACCCTACCCCATGTAGTTACCTTGTATTACCAGAACTTTCTTAGATAAATACACTGTAAGTACACTATAAGTACATGTTAGTACACGTACTGTAAAATAAAGTGCAACCGAAAAATCAATCATTTTGACCCATACAATGTATTTTTGGCTATTGCTACAAATATATCTCAGAGACTTCAGCTTGGTTTTGTGCTGCACACGTTTTGTCACACATATTAGAGAACATTCTGTTTCAATTCACAAGAATGAATTTAAATGGAATTGGCCAAACTCAACTCTATGTTAAATTGAACTTGTGATCAAGTGCCATTCAAAGACATTCAGCACAAGAAGTTATTAGACATTTCTCAAATTCAATAATGTTGCAATAGTTAATAGCCACCAAAACAAATTAGAATTTTGCCAGAAAGCATCTCAATTTTGTTAGCATCTAAAAAAAATAAAAATAAAAAAAGGATGTTGAATTTGAATTTGTCTTGAAATGACATGAAGAGGAATTTACTGAAATAAAATCCAACAAAATAATGCTTATTGTGTGTTTGTACTGGAAAGTTCAGCAGAATTTCTCTGCATTTCATTCCATTTTAAACCTGCTTTATTAAACTCTGCATCCTGTTTTCTACTAATACTCTACACTCCCTCTCTTCTTTAAGTTATGGGCAGAATGAAACTCCAGCTACCTTCCTGTTAGCCATCAAGAACTTAATTAATCCAATTAATGTTCAGAGTTCAGCAGGTAGAGATAGACCTGAATACATCACACTCTCTCTCTCTCAAACACTCCCTAATCCTCTACAGACCCTCCATGACGACTCTTTCCTTCATTTATCCTCATTAGGAGAGACTCTGACGTGCACACTTCCACTCGTGTTTGTCCTTTAAATGTTTGTCCTGTGTTAATTCAGGAGCTTCAAGGAACTGATAATCCCAAACTCTTATTTGGAGCGACCTTCACGAAACCTTTGAAGGAGCTCTGTGTGTAACACTACAGGTTCTTCAGATGAGTCTGTGGGTTTCTTTGAAATATCATTAAATGCTTTTAGAAGAACTAGGAAGTAAAACAAATCATTGAAGATCATATCAAGAATCATTCACATCTTAATTTGGGGACAGATTCTCACTATTAACTATTAAATACGACTTTTCCTTCAATAAACTCCTAATTAGTAGGTAGTTGTTAAGTTTGGGTTTGGGGTTAAAGGATTAAGGGATCTAAAATATGCTCATGAAGAATAAGGATTTAATATCTGCTTTATAAGTACTAATAATCAGAAAATATGCTAGTAATATTCATGCTAATAAACAGAATCAGAACTGATCCCTAAACTTAAAGAGTTACCAATGGATCTCCTGTGGCATCCTGTTCGCTTAAAACAGGAGTCTTTATTTTTGAGTAGAAAATAGAAGTAGGGATGGATGGCATGTGGTGGAAATGTATTTATGTACCATTTATAATATGTTTTTGCTTGTGTATTAGTTGCACTCTGTTAAAACAGTACGTTTTAAATGATTGTTTTAATAATCTTTTGTTGTGATTTAAAGAAGTGCACTTATTGCTTTGATGTGCTGAAGCACACGTGAAGAACTTGATTATCATTTTAAGTTGTATTACATTTAAAGTTCATATATTTTAAATGCACTAAACTGAAACTTCCTCATTTAAAAACTTTCTTTCGTTCTTTCTTTCTTTCTTTCTCCAGGCTTTAAATGAGCCTCTCCGAGGAGGCAAGAGCAGACAGATTACATACGGTCTCTGAGCGGCGGATGATCTTAGAGAGGAGGAGGCTGAGAAACACACCGTGAGCAGCAAGAGACAGTTTCACAGGATTAAGAAGACGAGACAGATATCAGTGCAATCCTGGAGACGGACTAAAGAAGCTACAGATCTAGAAGCTTTACACATCAAATAACTAAAGGATAAAACCTTAAGCATTCATCAAACAAAAATGCATCCAGCAAGCTCAAGAAAGACTGAATGGCTGTTCACTCCCTTCTTCTTCTGTGCCATCTGTTTTTCCGTGTGTGCTGGGACAGGAATGCCGGGTTCAGACTACAACCCTCATCCTCGTCTCATCTGTACCCCCATTCCCGCTGACGCCGATCCCAGGTGTTTCCCCACGGCGGGCGGACACCACGGCGGGAGCAGCAGCGGCTGGTGGGGAATGTCGGAGGAGGCCAAAGCGACGATCCTGCACCTGCGGGAGAGTTTGGTGCAGCAGAAGGAAACCATCCTGGACCAGAGGGAGACCATCCGAGAGCTCACCGCCAAACTGAACCTGTGCGAGGGCTTGAGCCACACACCCGCACATCTGGCCCATCACGCCCACCACGCCTACCCCACGGCCCCCGACACCGGACACCTCGGGCTGGAGCTGGGACACTATGGTGACGGGGTCAGAGGGCATCGTGGTGGGAAAGCTGCGCTGAGCGAGAAGCACGTGACGGGGGACATCCCTTCACCCTCCTCTACACCGGAGCAGATGAGCAGGATGCTGCAGAGCCTGAAACAACGGCTGGACAACATGCAGGTAGACTCTACAAGACAGCGTTTATACAACACAGATGGCTTCAAAGCTGCTTCAGAGTAATATACAGGAAGATAACAGTGTTAATGTTACAAAAAAATAATTATCATAACAATATTCCACTCAGTTTAATTCAAGTTTTGATGCAATCCAATCTGATGTTAGTTTTTAAATATGTCTATATTGTTTTTATAGTATAGTCAATAGTATATAGTATATAGTAATAGTAATAGTGACATTTATTGCAATATAGTAATAGTAATAGTCAAAAACTTTCCCTGACCATTGGAAATTATTGGGAAAGACCCTTAAAAAAAGCAATTTTTAAAATAAGTTTTGAATGCAATCAAGTATGAAGTTGTGTGGAATTATTTGTTTTTCACCAGATGGCAGCAGTCTTGCCCAAACACATGATGTATTCTTATACTGGCTTTATACTACAACTCAGAAGTGTATTTTTACTGTGGTGAATGTTCATTTAAAAAGGATCTGAATAAGATCTGCATAAGAATCAAATAATCTAAATCCCCAAATAAGTGCAAGATGTTATTGTTATTATTTCATAAGTGCTTTCATTAAAAAAGCTACACTTTTACTGTTCTGGGTGAAAAAAATGACCCCCAACAGCCAAGGGGAGCAACAATTAAGAGGGGGCAAAAACAATTACAATAATCTAAAA
The DNA here is from genome assembly GCF_003368295.1 of Carassius auratus. Taxonomy (NCBI): domain Eukaryota; kingdom Metazoa; phylum Chordata; class Actinopteri; order Cypriniformes; family Cyprinidae; genus Carassius; species Carassius auratus. The sequence goes on from NC_039283.1 coordinate 10,175,983, forward strand.
TAAAACCTAAAATAATCCAAATCCCCCTAAAGTGCATAATTTTATCATTACTACTAGTTTTATTAAACAACAACAACAAATACACAAAACAATGACGCCAACATCCAAGGTGTGACCATTTTTTAAACTGTCAATCAAAGTGAGATAAAGCTGACGGGACATTGCTTCTTTTGGATTCAAACATGTAAAACGTGTAGAAATATGTTTCATTAGTGTAATGAAAATCATCCTGGCTGTCAGTTTATCAAATATTATAAGATAAGAGGTGAGCAAGTAGTTAGGAGGTGTTACCAGGATCAGCGGTGCGCAGGCCGTTTCTCAGACTGCTGTGGTTGTGTTGGCAGACGAGAAACACCTCCAGCAGCCACTCCAGCTCCCTGAAGGACCTCCTGCAGAGGAAGATCAGTGCTCTGGAGCAACAGATGCAGCACCATTCTGCCTCGCTAACCAGCGCCGCTCACACTGACCACAAGCATGAGGAGGAGGATGACGGTCGCCACGACGACAGAGACCACGGCGGCCATGACGACCACAGCGATCACCATGACGACGGTCACCATGACGACAGTGACCGTGACGACGATCACCATGACGACGGTCACCATGACGACGGTCGCCACGACATCGATCACCATGACGACAGCCACCATGACGACGACAACAGCCACGACAACGGTCACCACGACGGCGATCACCATGACGACAGCCACCATGACGACGACAACAGCCATGACAACGGACACCAAGACAGCAGTCACCATGACAGCAGAGTCTCCGAGCATGGCTTCAAAAGGTTGTCGTATAACCTACAAGGTCACGGAGAAGCACAGAGTGGAGTCCACAGCAAACTGGACGCGGTCCTCAGTCAGCTGCAGCACAGGCTCACTGACACAGGTAAGAGTTAATTTAGATGAACTCTGCTGGAGAACCCTGCTTTAGACCACTTCAGGACGGGTCTGGTCCTTAGATGCTCTAGATGGTTCATTAGCTGGATGTGGACCTCACAGTTTCTGGTCAAGACGATTACGGCTGGTAGCCCATCTTTGACCAGTAAAAAGTCAGATACCATGCTCTTTTGTAAAAAATAAAACTTATTGAAAATTTAGACAGTGCTATGGTTATTGGGACATTGTAGTTAGTTTCTTTTAGATTACTTCTGACCTAACTCGTTCATCAGATAATTTTAAATACAATTATTTGTTTACTATTTTGATAAAAAATTACCCAAAGAGAAAGAAAATAAATGTAATTCTTTGTCATCAACTATATGTATTGCTATTATACATAACATTACACCATGGTTTCCAAAACGGGTAAAAATGTATTTGTAATCTGATTATAAACACTCTCTAGAATCTAATTACATAATCCACATAATAATTCAGACATGAAATCAGATAGCAATGTTAAACAACGATAAACTAAATTAAATAAACAATTAACTATTTGACTTTAAATGTATTTATACAATTTACAGATCCAATAAAGTATTAAGATAAGCTCTCTCTCAAAAAATCAAAAAAAAATCAAATAATAATAATAATTAATATATTCTGACAAATTTGCATTGTCTTCATTCTTCTATCTTTGAGTCTGGATTAGACTGGTTACACTAGGACTTAGATTAGTCTTAAAGTAAATTATTCATATACAATTTTTTTAAAGACTGGTCATAACTTTTTTAAATCAGTAACATGAATTGGTAGATTCATCTAATCTAAAAAAGTAAGACTGATTATCATCTCCACAGGTTCTAGAAAGAACAGCAGACCCACAGAGGCTTTCCAGATGGGCTTCCCCATGAGGACCAACTACATGTACGGTCGTGTGAAGCGCACGCTGCTGCACGAGATCTTCTCCTTCACGCTGTGTCTGTGGATGAAGGCTGGCATCGGCCCGGGGCTCGGGACACCCTTCTCTTACTCCGTGCCCGGACAGGCCAACGAGCTGGTGCTCATCGAGTGGGGAAACAACCCCATGGAGCTGCTGGTCGATGACAGAGTGAGTGAAAGAGAGGAGGGAATGTGCACATGATTCATAAAAGAATGCAATGAAAATGTTTTTCATGCACTCTAACTACAGGTGAAAGTTTGGGGTTGGCAAGAATTTTCTTTTAATTAAGTCTCTTCTGCTCACCAAGCCCGCATTTATCTGATCAAAAGTACAGTAAAAAAGGCAAAATTGTGAAATATTATTTTAATTTGATGTAAGTGATATATTGTAAACTGTAATGTATTTCTGTGATGTGCAGCTGTATTTTCAGCATAATTCCTCCAGTCTTCAGTGTCACATGATCTTCAGAAATCATTCTGATATACTGATTTACTGCTCAAGAAACATGTCTGTGTTAAAAACAGTAAAAAAAAAAATGGAAACTGTGATACATTTTATTTTTCGGGATTCTATGATGAACAGAAAGTTCAAAAGAAAAGCCTTTATTTGAAATATGAATATCTTATAAGATCACAAATGTCTTTACTGTCACTTTTGATCAATTTATGGCATCCATGCTTATTGAAAGTATTAATAAAAATAAAAAAAAATAAATTAATCTTACTGACTCCGAACTTTGGGATGTAGTGCAATCATTCCCAATAATAGTGGGCCTCTTTAAGACTTTAAAAATAATTTTAAGTTTTAAAATTCCTTCAGCTCTCCTGTGATTTCCTTTTTAACGGATTTCCTCCATTAAATAATATTGAATATTGAATACATTTCCAGGTATCAAATAAGACTCCCGTAGGACTTTCAGTTCATCCAGCAGGATCTTAGGTGAATCTTAGAGGATTCTTATTTGATTCCATCTGGAACACAGAGGAGTAAATTAGGAAATAAATTCCAAAAATGAGCTTAGTTTACATTCCTTAAGGATTTTTTGACTAGACAAATGGAGGACAGATGGTAAAATAAGAGTAGAGGAGCAACAGAATACAATGTTTAAGTTGAGTTCTGTGTCTTGATCAGTTCTCTTTCTCTCTGTGTGTGTGTGTGTGTGTGTGTGTGTGTGTGTTAACAGGCCGTGTCTCTGCCACTCTCGGTGAGTGATGGTAAATGGCACCACGTGTGTGTGACGTGGTCGACGCGGGACGGACTGTGGGAGGCCTTCCAGGACGGAGTGAAGAGAGGCTCAGGAGAAAACCTCTCGCCCTGGCATCCCATCAAACCTGGAGGAGTCTTCATACTGGGACAGGAACAGGTGACAAACAGACACAGCATACAACAAACTCGAACCACATACTGCTCATATTTAAGCAAAAACCAAGAACATGTGGATAGCATAATCTGATCTAATATTCCCCGATCTCCAGGACACACTGGGGGGCCGTTTCGATGCGACGCAGGCGTTCGTTGGTGAAATCTCAGACGTGCAGATGTGGTCTCATGTTCTCACACCGCATGACATCTACAACCTGGCGTCATGTGGAGGTCACATGACCGGTGACATCATCGCCTGGTCGGAGTCAGTGGTGGAGCTGCACGGCGGGGTCACCAAATACCCCTTTGACCCCTGCCATTAAAGAGAAGGACGGTCCGAATACAAGCATCTGAGTGCAGAGTGATTTCACATCAGCTTCTGATCACTTATAACCTGGTTTTAATGCAAAACTAATTCATTATCACTTCAAAAATATGGCCTTCTGTTTACATGAGAAACTTGAATGACCCCATGACCTCCTGGATTTCAGCACGGACCTGTTTTGTATTGTTTCAGTGTTTTGTGTAGCCAATGTTTTCTTACTGAACTTTTTTAAAATTCTTATTCTATGAATGGCTCTTAAATGCCATTCAGTGTTAGATGCAAGTACACAACATATTGTCATAACTTGGATAGAAACCATAGGTCATAGCCAGAAGTGCTATAAATATAGATGTAAAAGTAACTTGAGCAGATTGATTTTCTTGTACTGTAAGAAAAATCTAAAGATACAGCGAAACCAAAGAGAAGTCACACACACGCTGCTGTTGTGTTTGTACATTGTTTTTGTTTTTCTAATTAAGAAATTAGTATTTCTTAGTTTGACCTGTATTTGTCCATGTTAAAATGTTTAGCCAACTCAAAGCAGAGCTAAATAAGCAGCTATTCTGAGATACTTTTGATAGGTCTTTAGTTTCATGTTAAGTGTCGTAGCATTTTAGCTTAATCTACTGTCCTTAATTTAATGCAAATTTGTTTCAAAAGAATATAATTTTCCACTAATGTTTGTTCATCGGAATTTAGTATGCATTTATTGTTTTTATTAACTTTATATTTGTTTACAGTTTTGAAAGCAGAAATGCAATAAAGGAACTGAATTTTGAATAAATAAATAAGTAATTCATTGCAATTCCATAATTTTTTGACTAGTTCTAAAATCTTTTTGCATACATTGTAAATATTTTTCAATTCATTTCCAAAGTCTTCAGCCTCAGGTAGGATGAAAAGCATGAGATCAGAGCAACACACTTACTGTGTGCATGTATATCCACCTGCGGGAGACGGCAAGGACGACATTACAACAATCAAAAATAGATGTTAACAACCTCTAAAGTAAACCCGGTGCTCCCCGTCACGCTGAACTGGTTTCCAAAGCCATCTTTACTGTAAGTCCATAAGTTATCCACACAAAATGACATCTTACACTTATAGTTTTACTACAAAGTATACTTTTAAAGTAATAATAACGTCATTTACAAAAAGTATGCAAATAGTTTGACCTGTCGACAGCCCTAATTTTGCAACACAGCCACATCACAAAAAAAGTTATTTTGGTAAATTGGTGGCAAATAGATGTAAACCAAGACTAAAACTGTAAAAAAAATGTTATTTGAAACAAACATTAACTAAAATAAAATATAGTTGCTTTATTTCAGTTAGTTGCCACAGAAACATGTTGCATCTTAGTCGAGTTTACCTTGAAGTACTAAAATTAAACCTTAAATAAACAAATAAAATAAATAAACCGAATAAGAACCATGTAGACATTATAAAAAAAATCTAATTGAAAATATTAATAAAAATCAGTGGAATTATTTTGCTATAAATCACACTGTACAAATTAGTACAACATTGCAACTTCATAAAAATGGCTTCTCATGAGACGGAGGTTGAATATTCATCGTTTCTATTTTGTAGATATATAGAAACAAATGTATGGGAATAAAATGATTCACCAGAAATCAAAAACACACAACGTGAAAGTCTTTTATCCGTTTTATTAGAGTTGATTGGCACCAGTGTACCATAACTGAGTTCTCATTTTGCTACATTATTTTTTAAACAATCTGTACCATTCTGTGGCCAATCAGAAGCCGGGAGAGAAAATAAAGAGGAGGAAGAGGAAATGCTTTCATTTGCTGAAAGGTTTTGGCACCTTTGCACTTCTCATCAAGAATGCCCAAATGTAAGTCTCCAGACGTCATTCTTCCATCTTCATCAAACCATGTCATGCCTGAATTATGGGTTTAAACGCATAGCTTATATCAAACAATGCACTGTTGTAGTCAGCAGCTGATGCTGTTTAACACTTCTGGAGTCTCTCGGTCACATACAGTACAATGTGAAGCAGATTCACCCCAAATGATCTTATAGGGTTACTGTATACATGTGCAGCAAAGCTTAAACCAGTTCAGAACTGCAGTACTAGTTACACACTCCGAGAGTAAAACAAGCTGCGGTTTAGTCAAAACTGTGCTGAACTCTAATAAAGTGCCATAAACATGGATTCTAACTCCAAACTATTAAATATGTCTTAGTCAAAGACATCAATTACTATAGCCAAGCTTTATATTCATCGGGAAAAGTCACAAAAGTCAAGCAAAATGCACTGCTAAACAATTCTCAGTATTAACCGTTTCATATTTAGTATATTTAAATAGAGCAGTTATTATGTTAGACTCCAGGCGCTATTAGTGTTCTGTATGATCCATCATTTTTAAGATATTTTTGGAATATTGCATTTCCGATTTTGTTACTGCTTTGTAGCCCATTTTAACTGCGATGCCAATTTGTGGAGTCTAGAAATACAGAGCGCTAATAGTCGCCCGAAACACCCTTTACAAAAGACGCTTCAGTACAACATGCAACCCCATCCTTAGTTCTCACAAACAAAGAAAGAAATGAAAAACAATAAATAAAAAATGATTTCAATTTGTATAAACAAACATAACATGTATTTACAAACAGAAAAGGCAAAATATAAAGTACACTGGAAAAAGCTGCCATGGACTCCTTCAAAGCGAACAGCAGTGACTAGTGTTCACAAGGTCATCGCACACATCTCAAGATCGGGGATAAGAGGAAAACATATTTTCATGGGGATACACATCTGTCTCTCTCATAGCAAACACACATTCAGAAAGACAGGACTTCAAATTTAAATAGTTCATCCAAAAATGAAAATCTGCTGATAATTCACTCACCCTCAAACCATCCAAGATTAGGATGAGTTTGTGTCTCCAAATCTGATGAAGAAACATCCTCTACATCTTGAATGGCTGGTGGGCGAGTACATACTCAGCTAATTAACATACTCAGTCCTTTACTTGCATGATTCTTTTCTCAATCAAGATTGTAGTATGAAATAGTAAGCGAGCAAATCTCACCTAATCTGTCAAGATCACGAGTCAAAATTAATTCCAAATTTCAGAGAAGAAATTAGATTTCATTCCACCAAACACTTGTATGCATTTAGGAGGAACTTTGCTTCGTTATGAGATTATGATAAAAAAAATTTTTTATTGAAAATCTGGTATAATCTAGTCATGTTTTGGTGAGATTCCCCAGAGAACTGTTTCACAGCCCCAATGGTTGAGTTTTGAAACACTAGAGTAAGAACATTCAGAAGCAGGGCAGTGGGACTTTTAAGGCTCTTTTCTCAAGGGGAAGGAGCTTATTTAAGGATTCACAGATAAAGATGAGCACTTCTGCAGACGCTTTGATGGGTCAGTGAAGATCAATACAGTTGTCATCAACTGTGCACAGGAAATTACATCACCAGTGGGGTCCAATACTAGTGTAAAACGCATATCCTGTTTCACAGATATGATGGAAGTGATATGTAACAAATAGATAAACTGAAGTTCATCATGTGGTGTGAACAACAATGACCTTCATTTACTTCTTCATTTATAACATGTAAATACACTCAAAGGAGTCTGAGATAAATAGAGTCAGTTTCCATTAAATAAGTTTAAGACAGGCAGCAGAATAGACTAACAAATGCCTTCAGTGTGAACGAAGCGTCCCGCTCATCTCTGCTTAAGGTTGGGATAGATTCATCCCTGATGATGATGAGGGTGATGAAGAATGCATCAGGCTGTATGGTCGTCTACCCTGTTTGATTAGGAACTTCACAGTAAAATGCTGTGAATATCTTGCAGATGGGAGTGTGAGATGAGGATGGTTGATGAATGTTAGGTTTGTCAGTGAAGTCGTATGGAATCTCAGCATTATACAGTATCTGTACAGACTAGTGTGATAGTGAATAACACTGTGTAGTGTGCAAGTGTAGGAGAAGCATGGAGATAAGAGCTGCAGTCCAGACCACCGAAATCCAGACCGAAGACGATGATGTTATGGTTCCCCAAAAGTCATCCTTTTCTCCATAAACCAGAATTACAGACTGATCTGACGAGAGCTACCTTAATGAAGGATCGTTGGTTTCTCAGAGAATGGAGGGAGCGTATGGATGGATGGACTTTCAGGGTTGCTCTTCTTTCTTCTTTAGAGAAATGCGTTTCTTTCTGGCTGCAAGCATCTCGTAGAAGGGGTCCACGCTCACAGCAGATCTGAAACAAAAACACAAGATCATCTTAAACCTGTAAAGTCTACTAGAGCATATTTGATACACATTTCTAAGGCCTCATTTTTCTGATAAAAGGGTTTCACACACAATCTACTCCATGCCTTCTGTCATCTAATGGTTTATCCTTTTCTTTTTTAAGGTTTAAGCTCTTTTAGTGTAATTGTACAGATGTCCAGTCTCAGCTCGAGCTTCTCGTGTCAAATCTTGAGTGATTTTGATCAAGTAAATGTCAGAATAACTTCAGTAATATCTCCAGATGAACTGTTACTGGACTGAATCAGCTCAGCTTTACTTGATTCTCCATTTTCAAATAGTTGTATTTCAGCCAAATATTGTCTTATCCTAATAAACCATACATCAATGGAAATATGTAAATGTATTTTTAATTGACACTTGACACTTAAGAAATTGACATTAAATATACTAAAAGGTTTTGCGGTCCATGGTCAAATTTCAGCATCTATACCAAATTGCATATTTTTTAGGGGTGTGACAATAAATCGATTCGTTGATTGATTCTGCAAAAGCATCACAATTCTCTCTTTAATCGAGACTGAGCCTGGTTTTTAACAGGAGACGGCACTGCGTGCTTTAGATAAAGCCCTACTCTGCTAGCTTCCAGTTCCTTACACACACACCACTTAAATCTAAAATACTCATTTATAAAGTTTGAAAAGGCTGAAGTGAATTACAAGAGTGCACACACAGTGTGCTGTGTTTACATTAATCACACGTCATAAAAGCTGAGGTGCAAGTAACCCCTTACATTGCTCATTAATTCTCTTCTTCGTGAGCATTTAAGTGTGTGGTTAAAAACTATCCTAGAGACCACCCACACTTCTGTTAATAAATAAACTCAGAATAAAAAATCTTATCAGTTTATAATCTCAATCTTAATATTTTTTATATTTGCATTGTTTTTTCACATTGTTGTTTTGTATGTCAGCCTCAGCAGGGTTAAACATTATGTTGGGGAGGGACTTAAAGGCTTGTGAGCTCAAATCTAGATTTTAAATGTGTATATCTGCTAAAATCATTTTTGTACCCAGAGGAGTTCACATACATCGTTCATCGCAGGAAATGCAAATTTACTTCAGTTATGCAAACACTCAGTCTGCAGTCTACTGCAGTCAGTGTGAATACATTTCCTTGTGTGCTCCTTAACTCTTTTACATGCTGTGTCCTCTGAGATCTTCATGAACCCCTCCAGCGCTGACGGTTTACTCACTTGATGCTGTGGATCCACTCGTCCTTCTCCTCCGGGGTGGGAGCTGAGATCCGGTACACCATGTGGTTTCCCTCCACCACTCGACCGTCGGCCTCAGTCTTACACGCTTTTATCAGCTGCCCGCGGTTATTAGGGATGTACAGCTCAAAACAGTTCTGCACAGAAAACACAGTTCAATCAATAAGCAGAGCCCACAAACCATCTCTGATACAAAACCCAGCCCTAATGGTCAGTAAAGAAACCTGCAGTTAACCTATGAAAAGTTTCATGAAAATGTTTGAATGTGTTTAGCTGTGTAATGAGAATGTCAACAAACTTACTGGCTTTCTGGGATCTTCGACCTCTCGAATGCTCAGGTTCTCCAATGGTATGATGCCTCTGGGCTCCTTATCCTACACACACGCACACACACAGTCAGTGCCATCTACTATGGGTCAATTTTTATTTTCTTCTATTACATACACCACCTTGATATGAGTTTTCTGCTTACTAAGGCATCTATTTGCACAAAAAAAAAAATTCAGTAATGTTATTACCATTTTAAATAGCTGTTTTATGTGTGAATATCAGTTCAAATGTAATTTATTTCTGTGATCAAAGCTGTATTTTCAGCGTCATAACTTAAATCTTCAGAAATCATTCTGATATGCTGATTTGCTGCTCAACAAACATTTGTGAATATTATCAGTGTTGAAAACAGTTTTGCTGTCGATTATTTCGTGGAAACCATGATGCATTTTATTTTTCAGAATTTACAGATGAATTGAAAGTTCAAAAGAACAGCCCTATCTAATGAAAAGTAGCGTTTATTAAAGTTGCTGCAGTTAAAAAGCTTGTAGTTGGATCTCGTGAGTGTGATGGCGGTCCGCTGCGAGGCGAGCCACCGCCTGTCCCAGACCCTGCCTTTTGGTGCCCTCCGGATGCTGTGTCCAGTCACCTCAAGGCCTGGAGCATTTACTTTTAAGAAGATTTGAGTGTTCAAATCAGGCTGCCCGTCACCAATGAATATCGCAGCTAGGAAAAATGGAATAGGCCTCTGGTTCAAATTTTTTAGGGTTTCTGGTACCCGGGGCCATGATTAAGAGGGACGGCCGGGGCATTCATATTCACATTGAGATGAAGTTCTTGGACCGGCGCAATACGGATGAAATAGAAAGCATTTGCCAATAATGTTTTGATTAAACAAGAACGAAAGTTGGAGGTTTGAAGACAATCAGATACCGTTGTAGTTGTGAGTGAGTAAGGCTGCAAAGTTGAAATTTGAATCCTCACCTGACCCAGACATGGAAAGGATTGACAGAATGATAGCTCTTTCTCAATTCTGTGGGTGGTGGTGCATGGCGTGTGTAACCTGTGCTGAACTCCGCTCCTGATTGGGACTGGGAATTGAAACTATTTCCCATCAACGAGGAATTCCCAGTAAGTGTGTGTCAAAAGCTTGCATTTGATTAAGTTCCTGCCCTTTGTACACACCGCCTGTCGCTACTAACGATTGGACGGGGGGGAGTGCCTAGAAGCCAATCAAACTTGACTATCGGGAGGAAGTAATAGTCATAACAAGGTTTTTGTAGGTGAACCTGCATTAAGCTTGGCCCAGCAAAGGCGAGACAAGGCTGGCTGAGACGAAGGGTCCAAGCTCAGACTCGATTAAAGAGAGAATTGTGATGTTTTTGCAGAATCAATCCACAAATCGATTTACTGTCACACCCCTAAAAGGCAATGGGAGAAGGATCATTCGAGACATTTTGAACCGTGGGTTAATTTGCTGCTCTTTGGTTAACATTAGTTAATACAGTGGCTCTTCAATTCGCGCCCCACTGCTCTGCACATATTGTATGTCTCTCTTTGTAAACTCACCTCATTCAGATAATCAGCTCGTTAGAAGTGAGCTCCATGCATAAACTGTGTTCCGATTGACAAGGTCTCTACACAGTGTTTACTGCTCCCTACTCCCTGAGCAAGGGAAATACGTTGAAGTTTACTTCACTTCGGAACATTCATTCATGGATACAAAATGTGCAGAGCAGAGGGCGCGAAGACTGTAATTGAGAACCGCTGAGTTAATCATTAACTAGCATGAATTAACAATTAACAATTTTTTTTTGTTCATTTAAAAAAAAAAACTTTTTTAAAGTTAGTTAATACTAATATAAAAAATATTCATGTTCATTCATAATTACCTAAACTATGTAAGCTAAACTGCATAATTGACTGTTGTCCTTTGCCAGCGATTTCCTAAATAGTTGTGTTTGTTTCAAATATCTTATATTACAGTACAATAAATTAATGTTCATTAATTTATTCTGTTTCACGTAAGGGTCCTAATTTTGATAAGACAAGTGTCACGACTTATTATCTTGCTTAATAAATAGTTAACTATTAGAAAAAATAGTTATATATATTAATAATGCAATATATTTGATAAAAATATGCACATGCATATAAGATAAAATATGACTACAAGGCTCTTGACTTACTGTTGTGTACTCAAAGTAATAGAGGCAGTTATCAGTCAGAATGAACCATCGCCTCTTCCATGTCTTCACACGACCTCCTGAGAAAGAAGATTATACGGATTAGAGGTGTAAAACACACAAGAAATGAATCATTTCCTCTGTGTCAGACTGTTAATAAACTACACAGAAAGAAACATCTAGTAGAGTATGCTGCCGTGAAAAACCCAACTAAACTAAATCAACTAGATTTCTAGGCCTGATGTAGGTCATGTTTGCTAGTCCAGAGCTCTTTGTCACGATGCTAGTGAGTTGTGAGCGACTGCCTGGTTAGTTGCTGTTGTTTACTGCTAAGAGTCAAAAGAGCTCATTTCCAAGACTCAAATGTGATGGTGCATCTGATCAGTAATAATGGGAAAAAATCTTTGAATCGACTGAATCAATTGCTCTGTGAAAATGATTCACCGTTTAGATGCATATGCTTTTATTTGTCAGAACAGTGCATAAACTCGTGCATAAAACATCTTTTAGAAACCAACTGAAGATGGATGGAAAGTGTAATATATTAAATGCAATTAACAAATCATCAAAGACCATTAATTATGAAGTCTGTATAATACATTTTTATTAATCTAAAATGCGTGTATTGTTTGTTTTATGGACAGCTTGGTTAATCAGGCCAATAAGAGAATCATTTTATTATACAGACCATGTTTATAAAACCATGTATATTGTTAAGACGCTGTTGTGTACGTACCTCCTGAAGGGTGGACAGCACCAGCAGAGAAAATCACAGGTCAAGCAGAGCAGGAGCCACAAGAGGTGGGAAAAGTGAACGCGGGACGGATCACAGGAAACAGAAAGACAGAGAGACAGGAAGATTTAAAAGCTTTTAGTGCTTGAGAGATCACAGACAGGCCAAGCAGAAAGGGAGTAAATCTTTGAAAGTGCCTGAAAGTTTTTTATTATTATTTTGTTTGGGAAAATAGAGCAAAGAGCAGCAATGAAATAGCAAGAAATCATGCGATGGCAATGACAGAGACACCCTGCCAACAACTTCTGTTAAACAGGAAGTACATCAGGAGGGACTCACCCAGTTTGAGGAGCCAGCCTTCTCTGTCCGGGTTGAAGAAAGTGTGCGTCAGGTCATTCCCATCATCCTCTGGGATCTTAAAGGGCTCGTTCTTGATGCTGTCATACAGATTCTGAAGAAAACACACACACTATTAGTAAATCATTAGTAAATCATGTGTTGTGATTTTTTTTTTTTCTAAATCCTTTTTTTCTCAACATTTGTCTCTACATTTTTCACTTTTCTGGACTCCATTTAAATTGTAAATTTAAATATTATTTAATAAATAATATTTTTTTTTGATCAAAAAGCATATCTAATCCATTGAAATCATGAAGCTTCAACAACAATTTATGAAGTTTAAGACTTTTTGGTTTCCGTTTTAAAGATTTGATTAAACTGTAACAAATCAATTTAATTTCACAAAACTTTTACTATGCAATCATTTTTTACAAATGTTTACAATAATGGAATTTTGTGATTTATGTAGAAATTAAGGCAAAAAAAATATTTCTTTATTATTTAAAAATGCAATTTTTAAATAATGCAAGATTTAATTACCTGTATACACCTACTTTTGATTTATTCACACCAAATATGCCAAATTCATTCCGTGAAGTACTTCAAATGTTATTTTTATGACTGGATTAAATTATTCCCTCTGTGCTTCTCGCATTACAGGAATCATTAACATTCATTATTTCAACATTGAAGAAATGCACACAGTTAAGTAGAGCACACTCACTCTGAGCAGATCCTCGGGTAGATCTCCTCCGTCGTTGATGCCTCTGTTCATGCTGATGAAGCGCTCCACCGTGGGCTTGTCCCGCACGTTGGGGTTGTGCAGACTGGTGTTCAACATGATGATGGAGAACGACAGCACGTAACAGGTGTCTGTGAGGAGAACACAGAGTTTAAGGACTCGAAACAAACGCTCTAACAATCAAACACTCCTGAAGTAGCCACAGGTTTGTGGTCGACAAGTTCTGAGCTGTTCTTAGCGTGGGAGTGTGCATGAATTACACAAGCAGTCAAACCAGACATGCCTACACAATTATGACTATAGGATGTGCGTATCTTAATAACGGTAAAGACATCAAAGTCACACAAATGGGAGTAATGTTAGATGAAAGCCTCAGGCGCTGGTGTGTGTCTGTCTGACCTGTGCTCTGGAAGACTCCAGGATTGCAGTGACAGTATCTCTGTGCAAAGGCCTCCATCATCCTGTCGATCTTCTGAGCCTCGCCGGGCAAGCGGAAGCTCCACAGGAACTGCCTGCAGAAACACTCATGTATCAGGAACACAAGCACTGCACCAAAACTTTAAGAACAATTGGAAAAACAACCAGATTTAGAAAGAAAACCAAACAAGTAAGAGCTCTCTAGATCTTATATGTGACCCTAGAGCACAAAAACGGTCTTAAGTGTCAATTTTTCCAAACATCCACATGAATTCTAAGTAATGCATATTACTAATCAAAAATTAAGTTTTGATATATTTACGGTAGGAAATTAAAAAAATATCTCAATGGAACGTGATCTTTACTTAATGTCCTATTGGTTTTTGACATAAAAGAAACATCAATCATTTTGACCCATACAATGTATTGTTGGCTATTGCTACAAATATACCCCAGAGACTTAAGACTGGTTTTGTGCTCCAGGGACACACATGAAGAAACACCCCAAAAGGCTACAGAGATGAAGATCTGCTGACTTACCGAAGTGCTTGTACCAAGTTCAGATCCGTGAATTCGTGAAGATCAACAAAAGCCTGCAACACTTTAATATTGAAGTCATCTCTGAAAGAGAGAGCGAGAGGAATAGTTTAAGGACATCTCGGTTTTAATAGGTTTGTTTCTGACTAAACATAAGCAGCAGGGATTGACTAATCAACAATCAGCTACAAGTCTGGTGAGATCGAGTCAGGTAGAGCACTTCTACATTGTTTCAGAACAGCTTTATAAATGAGAGCTGAGCAATAATATAGCAATGATTCTTAGAGCTGTTCTTCAGCTGTTAGATGGTTTGCCGTTTAAAACAACAGAAATATCAAACAGCTGCTTTTTCATCCAATAGAAACTTCCTTGATACCGATATGAAGTCACAGTACCTTTCCCCCAGATAGTCTCCTATTGCTGTTTTATTGAGTCCTTCTCCTTTGTAGAGAAACTGAGCTATGTCCTCTGGAGTGTGTCTGAGAAGCTCGTTCTCCACAAGGAATACAATACCCTGCCAAACAGACCAAGATATGGAGGAAAACACACAAATACAACAAGATTTAATGCAGAGGTTCCACATTAAATTACATTATATATTCGCCCCAAATCATTCATCAAAACCTTTGTCTTTTTGTGGCTCTAATAAAACTATAATATAGTTCACTCTTTTTCATTTGCTCCGTTTTTTAAAACACTGAACTTCAAACTTATTTTTGCCTTGGGTCTATTTGGTGAATAAACTGTTTCAGAGCACTGTTGAGTTGAACGTGACGTGTCTGGAGTGTGTGTGATACCGGTCCTGCTGACTCAGCGCTGCTCTTTTATTTTGATTAGATAATCATTAAGAGTTAGAAACAGTTAAAGTGTGAGAGTATACATTGTGCTGGTATAATTGTAGGGCTCTATGTTTTCCTGTGATGCAGAAAACCTATATGATCTTGATTAAATGTTAATAAAACGAACTAATACTTTTATTTAACAATGACAACATTTGTTCCATTTCAAATAAAAGCTTTTTTTTTTTTTTTTTTAGTCACCACAGAAATAAATTGCATCACAGTTTCCACATAAATAATAATCAGCACAACTGTTTTCAACATTGATAATAATCAGAAATGTTTCTTGAGCAGTAAATCATCATATTAGAATGATTTCTGAAGATCATGTGACACTGAAGACTGGAGGAATGATGCTGAAACAAAATGCACATCACAGAAATAAATTAAACTTTACAATATAGTCATTATTTTATTTTAAAATGTAATAATATTTCATATTTCGCAGTATTACTGGTTTTATTGTATTTTTGCAGCCTTGTTGCGCATAAAAGACTTTTTAAAAACATTACCCAAACTTCTTAAGGCTAGTGTATGTGTGTATATATATATATATATATATATTAAAATGCAACCATGTGATATTAATATTGCAGGTTAAAAAATGGCACACTGTTTTTTTTCTTTTTAAGACAGGTTGGTTTACCTTTTTCGGGTCCATGTTGAATTTCTTCCTCCCCATGGCCACATGACGATTCTTCTGTAATGTTTTACTACAAAAAGAAAAACAGAGAGGAGATCAATCTTGTTTTCATGTTTCGTGTGTGAAACACAAGACTGCCTCTGAGTGTCCTACAAACCTACAGCATGTAAAGTTCAAGTTCATGTCAATGAGGGCTGAGAGATAACGTGTGTGTGCTTTTATCTCAGTGTTTTTGGAGAACTAAATAAAGCAAACACTGGAGCAACAACCAGCAGCACAAACGGTTTCTCGTCCATGTGAGACTGACCTGCCCTCCGTGCTGCTCTCCAGCCCCTCCACCTCTATGATGGCTTCCCTCAGCTCCTCCTTCAGCCGCTGGATCTCCAGAAGCAGCGCCCCCTTCCTGCGCCGGATCTCCTCCAGCTCGGAGCGCTCCTCTGGGCTCAGGTCTGCTGGGACTGTGGAAGGACAGAAAGAGGAATCAAATGAAGACAAAGGGTCCTGGAGAGGCATTTGAGTTCAACATCCAGGCCTCTTTCACACAAATTCACACAGTTTCCCGCAATAACATTCTCTCGTTTTCCTGCTGAGGTGGATATATTCTGTAATTGCTGGCCTGTGTCTAATAGCACACATGCACAGGGCCGTTTATCTGCGTGCTAGCGGAGGACTCTTACGACACCAGCTGGAGGTTAAAGAGAGCAGGCCGGGACAGAACAGAGCCAAACCCACAGCGGCTCAGAAAGCAGCGCTGCAGGCAGAGACACATACTCTGACGCTCCCCGCAAAACACATTCCACAATCTCCAGATCAGATCCTCAAGCTAATCGCTTAAAATAAAAAACCTGCTGCTATTAGCTTCTGCTTTCTGAACAGAGTCGGTGATATACAGAACATTGCATTTTTCTACTTAATACAATTTTTTTCCATTGCACTTCAAAAACATAAGCATGACCATTTCATGTTAAATTTGGACATTTGAAATCAAACCGGTTTCAAGTATTTTAATTTAAAAAGGTACAAAATAAGCCATCACTTATTCTAAACAGCAGCTGCAAAAATGTCAAATGTCAAAAGACTCAATTCTAATAAATGTCTGTTTTGTCATTTGAACCTATTTTTGTTCTTTTAGTTTAAAATAATATTTTTTAAAAATTATAATCACCTGAATCTGTAAATGTCTCAATATTTGGGTTTTGTCTCAATTCTAAATTTGGATTCTTGATATATTTAGTAAATCCCAAAATACCATCAATCTCTTACCCCACTTCCAGCATTTCCATTAAAAAACTAATTGAAAAAATATATATTCTAAAAAAGCAGTTACAATTTTTTTTATAATAATAAAATAAATAATAATAATAATAATAATAATAGTAATAATAATAATAATAATAACAATACACAGAGTAACAATTACAAAAAAATCTGTAAATTCTGGTTATTCAGTTAATTTAATCCGCCATATTTTGTAAAATCTGCAAATTCTAAATTTGTAAACATACTTTATTATTATTATTTTTTTCTGAGAATGTCTTGGAGCTTCAAGAACAAACCCCAGCAGCATCATTCAAACTCTTGAGCTTCACCTGAAGAAGGCAAACCGACTGTACAAACCCTCACAGATCAGTGACACTTCTCTACTGACCCTATCACAGGTTTAATGTGCTCTCAGACTCGTACATGTCACTATACACAGGCCTCCAGCTAATCTTCAAGATCTTCCAGTAAACCATGAAGAATGCAGACTGATGATGACAAGACAGATGACAAGCAAAACTAAGCTGGATCCTAGTCTGAAACATTCTCCCAAAAGATGAAGAACCGCTGTAAAATATCACATAGTGTCTCTAAGAAACTGTGAATCACAGATTAATGTATTCAATCTCTGGTCAGATTACAGATGTAAACACTTGAGACAGGCCAGGCAGTAATGAATCCTGCTGATGAGCTGAATGATCTACTGTAGCGTCAGAGACGATTGTAAACAGCTGACAGAAGAGTTTAAACCTTCACAAGACCCCGAGCATCCTTCTACGTGAAGCTCGTGAGAAGAAGACAGTCGCGATGCGGCACTAAAGACACCGCAAAACCAGCTTCACTTACTGTAGTCCACATCATCCATTCTGGGGGCTTTGCTTTTAGGCATATATGTGTCGGAATCGAGTGTCATTCAATAACCGAGAGATATGGATATATTAAAATATACCCCACAAACGAAAAGGAAATAAATAAATAACTAGGCGGAGGACCGAAAGGACTCAGACAAAGGAGGAGTTGAGAGCGGAAGTTGCGTGAGTCAGCCAGTAAAGTACACGACCCGGAACGGCGGCCATCTTGGTAAGGGCCTTTTCTGTTTAGTTCGTGAACAAAAATATTTATGAATATTATTCAGTAATGCAATTTATTTACTGTAATTAACTTTATTATTACTATAATTATTATTTTGTAATTCATCTATGACCTCCCATACTTAGATCAGCTAGCAGATCTGCTTATCGAGAAACACAAAAGCAGGGGTATATATAAACCATGATCTATAATATACAGATCAGTGGTATAAACAGATGAATAGCTGGAGTGGTTAGTTTAGAGAATGCAACACAACACACTGTCCTAAAATAATCAGATTATAAGGTATATAATTAAGTCGTCACATGTTACAGTCTGTGGGTGTATTATATTTAGCCAGAGATTATGCTTAATGAATATGAGCCAGAGGAGGAAGAACAATTCAGATTTCTTTCTCATGTTTACATCTTTGGGAGTTTTTACAGGCCATTAATGCCATTGGATCGCTCACTTGGGTTTTTGGCCTTTCTTAAGCTAATTTTTGAGAATATGTGGTATAACACTAGCTGTATCAAGAGCCTGATGATTTATGGAAATGGAAATTAATGTCACATTTGCTGATATGTGTAGTTATGCAGCACTTTGCCTTGATAACAATAAATAATTTCCCGTTTGCCTATAAAAATTCACATTCTGAGCAACTGTATGATGGTGTTATGTGTTCTAGGCTATATACGTTTTTATATATGAAATTACCACAACACAGCTTTGTACTGAGAGAACACAATGTATTTATTTCCAAACTTACTAAATTCTTGTAAAAAAATAAATAAAATAAAAATAAAATAAATAGGGTTGGCAAGGCTTAAAATCATAAATATTTTGCAATTCTTAAAAAAAATGTGATCTCAGACTTCAGTTACAGTTCAATATGATAATAAAAACACTACATATCAAGTATAACATTGAAATAACAAAAATATCATAACTGACAAGTTACATTGTAACTATAAGTCAGTACCAGATATTACAGAAGATTATGAAGCTTGATTTGTCATCATGTAATACTATAAACTAAATGAGAACCAAAAGTAAAAATAGTTTTTGAAACAATACAGTACTTGGAATTTGGGTTCCGTGTAAATTAAAAAAAAAAAAGCACCATGAAAAAATGTGTGGTCATACATGTGTGTATTATTCAGCCTTGTTCTCTAACACCTTAGTGTTTTACTCTGAATCTATCGGAATAGTGATTGTTTTTATGTAGGGCACTTGGTATTACAGGGATCTCCCGACTGGAAAAGCCTATAGACACTAACCATAGGGAACAAAGACAGGGCACCTAACATAGAGCCCAGTTGCACCACAGCTCCACACCACACGAGGGCGCTGTGACCTTCATCTCTCAGGATCACTCCAATAATCACCTTCACATAGGACAAAGTCAGGACAAATATGACCCAGGTCATGACCTTAAGATGAAGGGAGAAAGAGAAAACAGAGATTATGTCAGTTTTGTTGCCCTCGCATTGCATTTGTTCTGAAGTATGTAGTACCATTCATTGTATGTAGTATAAATACAGATTACATTTTTTTTATTTTTATAAATGTAGTAAGATTTGTAACCTACAGTGTTAAAATAAAAAGGTTATAAACAGGGGCTTTTGCAGTGATGCCATAGAATAATCATTTGTGTGAAGAACATTTTAGTGATCTAAATAATATTTTTTTCCACTATAAAGGACCTTTTATGCAATGGAAAGGTTCTATGGATGTTAAAGGTTCTTTGTTGAACTGCTGATGCTAATAAATAACCTTTATTTTAAGAGTGTACAATCCTATGCTCTTTTGAATTCCGTAAAACAAAGTAACAGTGCCTGTAAATGTACTTTACAGTCACATTTACAGGTCCGAATTATTATGCTTGACAAGCAGAAAGCATGTGTGTGAGTCTTACGATGAGTGCTGGTCCTAGGTCATGATTGATCAGCAAAGGACAAGGGCTAAGTGCTGCCATGGCCATTATATATGCTCCAAACCCTGTGCCGGTCACTGTCAGAACCCCCATCAGCACCAGAGACCTTTAACATGAGTAAAGAGAGTTAGATTTGTCAGCCAATCAAATGTAATTCAGACATGGAATAACTGCATGAATCTGTCTAATAATTGTTCTCACCTGATTGGTACAAACATGGCAATGAAACAAGCCACTGGATTGGCTACTGAGGACAAAGTGGCTGCTAGATGATAGGCCTGATTTCCATATGGCAAACAGGAGTAAGACTGGACCGAGGGCAGGACTGCATTGGTCAATGCATTGACCCAGGCCAGAACTACAAAAATATATACCAGCTCTGTTCTGCTGTAGGTTCCTTTTCCAAATGAACTGCGTCGTTTTATCTCTGGGCCATCTGGAAAATCCAACATGGGCCTTTGCTCTGGAGTTTCATTATTTGGGGCCTGGCTCATATCAATCTTCTCCAACCGCTGAGAATCATCAATATAGCCTTTGCTCTTGTGTTCCCTCGCCACTGCTGGGTGGAAGTTGAGTAACAAGAAAGCGCCCAGGCACACCATCATCATCGCACTGAGGAACAGGAAGAAACCCTGAGCGGAGAAGTTGGCCGGTTGGTAGTGTGCCTGCAGTTCTCCATCGAAGCCCCAGGATGAGTTCCCCATGCTAAAGTTTGCATTAACACTGGCATTTTTGCAGTGGACCACCCCTACGCCTTGGATAAGAGCTACCAGTGCTGGGACCAGGCCACTTAGACCCTCTCCAATGAAGTAGGTGGTGAGATACCGAGGCTGCAGACGCATCATGAAGGGTAGAAAGGTGACGGATGAGGTGCAGTCCACCACAGACAGCAGGAAGCTGAGGGACAGTAAGGCAGCACTGTGTTCGCCTCCTCCAATAGTAAGTGTGCAGTTCCAGAGGAACGCCATGAGGAAGGTGGCCACCACACCAACCGTTACGATCGTGTAGATAACGGGCCGCTCGTCCAGCACGCCCGGTCTGAAGCGGTGCATGAGCGTGATGAAGAGAGGCCCGATGTTAGCCGTCTGGATAATGATTGTGAGGTAGGAGGGAAGGTACCAACCCTCAGGAATGGAGGGGACGATCAGAGGTAGCTCCACCCACATCCCGTTAATGGCCACCCATGATCCGATGCCAAAGAGGCAGGCCAACACGTGTGTGAACAGCGACATGATGAAGACACTGAGGTCCACACACCAAAAAGGCAACTCGCTTTTATAAGTAATCTGAAAGAATGAAGTACAGGGAAACTAATTAGTTTTACAATAACCCATCAATTTCTTTGACTTAAAATTGCCGCCGTTTTGCTCATCATTTAAACTTAAATACATTTGATATAATGGCACAATACTACTTTAACACTGTACTGTGCAAAACAGAGAAGATAATTTTCAAGGACAGAATCTGAGCAGCCTCAAATTTCAGATTTCGTGCTCAATGCCACAATGGTGCAGGAATAAAACTTTATTCATGGCCGGGAGCCCACTGGTGACAGCAACCAAGAGAGACTCCCTGAACAGAAAGATACATGTACATAAAAAAAATGTATACCTTACAGTTGAGTAAAGATCAATCACTCAAGTCTTCTTCACTGTAATTAGTTATACTGATCTGGTCATTGGTTTGTCCTATGACTGTTAGTTCTACCATTTTAAGCTCTTTTTGGGCAAGTATAGAGTCTTTAATCATAGATACATGTTCTTTGACCCGAGCATCCTTAGTCTGCACTTTTATGAATACTCTGTATTGAACACACCCTTTTGAAACCATTACATAAAATATTTCCATCACAATCTGTTTTAGCATCCAGGGTAGTGTTTCCTATACAACAATGCAAACCACTTTAGTACGATGCATCATGTGGAGAAATTAACTAGTTGCAACTCTTTCCTGAAACGGTCATGATGTAGTCACACATTTGTCATTTCAACTATGTTGGTTCAACAAAAGGTTTAGGTGGTGAAGTAATAACTTTGATTCAGAATCACAATTAATGTCAGATAATTTAAGTTAATTTACACAAACAGGAGAAAACCATTCATTTTTTTGAAATTACGCTAACATAATTGGAATATAATTTACTCTAGTATGCATGAGGTTCATTTTGTCAACAGCTTCTTGCACAATGTAGTTTCTCTGAGATGCTGCTCTTACGAACACTATTTCTCTTCCCCATAGTTTTGCTTTATCTGATGTTTGATTCAGCACAGGATCACAAAAATCCTTACATAATACTCTGGGGTTCCCTTATGCATTTATGCACATGCACACTCTTTATAAACAGCTTATATGCTAAAATGTATGGATTTAAATGTATTTAAACCAAATGAAGGACATCAAATGAACGACATGTTACCTTGCTTATCGTTCCCAAGAGCATGATCTATTTAAGTCCACATGTCATACTTAAAGAAACTAGTATTTTAACCACAGGTTGAGGGATGTAAATCCAACCACACAAGTTTGCTATGTGTTTTGCTAATGTTTGTTGGAATGGCAATACCGAATTTAGTAATGCCAGAAGTCAAGTTTGTAGTTGGCTAACAATGCTTTAGAAAACCAACCCAAAGATGACCATTCTTGAAGAGTTTAGCTCCAGCATAACTACAACACACTAGAAGTTTCCCGAAGACCTTGATTAGATGTTTCAGATGTGTTTTATTAGGGCTGGAGCTAAATTCTGCCAGAAAGTAGCCCTCAGGGAACAAGATTGGACATAACTATGGATAGTGACATTTGCCTTTGCATGCATAAGTAATTACATGATGTGTGTGTGTGTGTGCGTGTGTGTCTGTGTGTGTATATATATATACACATATATATATATATATATATATATATATATATATATATATATATGTAATTTTCTGAATTGTATTTACTTCCCTTAAGGAAGTCACATTTTTACTGCTATTGAATTTCTGCAGTTCTCTATTATGTTTCTGTTTCACATGACCTTTCCCAATCAAACTTACAGTACTAGAGTACAAAAGCCCCACAGATTACACAGAAATTCAGCAGACTTAATACTACACCAACCGTTCCAGTATTTACCACCTTCCTTGTTCTATGACATAAATGTTATGATCTATTCACCCCAATCACAGTAACCAGTTTGTGCTCATACCAGTGGCTGACGACTCTTTGGTTTACAGAACACCACTTTTAGTGCACTAAACAGGATAATCACAAACACACAAACATACACATTGCACCTGATTCTCCTGAGGTTTCAGTACATTCTGACAGCAGTTTAATCAGCCTTCTCTGTTTTTCTCGCTCTTTATATTCCCGTTGGCTCTGAAATTCACCTGATGGTATGAGCATGCAGCAGCGAGCTGTGTGAAGCAGGGGTCCTTTATTCCAGTGGGCTAACATTAAACCATGTGCTCGGCTGACCGTCGGAGGGTGAACAGGGAAGGCGAGAGTAAGCATGACGCTGTAACTCCTCCCTCTCTCTTTCTCTCTCTCTCTCTCCCTCTCTGTGAGTGTCTCTCTCTCTCTCTCTCTCTCTCTCTCCTAACAACCTTGACATTGTGCTGAAACAGGAAGTGTAGCTTATTACATGACTGAGGCTAAAGCAGCTGACATTCAAATGATCCTTTAACCCTCGCTGCAAACTCTGGCACCATTAATTCATCTTTTTAATTGACTAAATATGGGTTGAACGCCATACAAGTGCAGTTTAATGCAGATGTATAATTAGAAATTTAATACAGTTGTCAGTATATATTAAACAGTACATTTTAAACATATTTCAAAGACAATAGAAATGATTATAAAAAATACTTGTAAATAAGTCCTACTTAAGTGTTTCATAAAGCACTGTAAAGATCTGCTAATTGCATTTAATCTAAAATTAAACTATTTTTTTTTAATTAATTGCAGTTAACATACAATTAACCCCTGAAGTCATTACATTATGTTTGTATATAATCAGTATAAACAATTGTGTCTGTGGGAGATAAATTAATGAAAATGAAATGCATTAAATTTCAAAATCCTTGCACTAAACCTGCATATTTAGTTCATACTGTCATAGATCTCTTCCAAAATCTTTTGTTGCTTTCATTACAAAAATAAACAACAACTAACTGCTCTTTAAATGTCTTTTAAACAAATATTTAATTATTTATTGTAGTTACATTATATAATATATTGGTTAGAGTGGGTCTAAACTGGCTCTGTCATTCACCACCTGTTACTCAAGTCATGTGTCAGGCAAGGCTTTTAAAGATCTGTCTTTCTGAATGGATTGCATGTCCATTAAACACTGCACTCCTATTTTCTGAAGCTGACTGTCCTTCTATTATGACAAAAGACAAAAATCACTAGTTTATAAAATATGCATGCTTAATGAGATCCTGAAAGCCTTTATGGTCACATAATCCTACACACAGGATCCTACACACATGCGAAGCAAAATCATTTATTATTTAGAAACTGGCATTTGAAAAAGACATTTGCTAGGGGGAATAAAGTTTGTTTGTCAAGATTTAGTATGAGAGTCATTGGAACTGCTCTGATCACTGATTTGTACTCCATTACTCCCGAGGATTACTAATAAATGTAATCATTCATTTGGAGGACAACATTTCATTGAGGATAACATTTCATTCATGTATTGCACCATTGCAAAAATGACTAAAATCTTGACTATTTCTGCGCTATCCCCAGTCAAAGTAACATTCTTTTTTGCACTTTTATTCTATTCTGGTACATATGGAAATTGTTTTAGTATTATCTGTGACACTTTTTCTGAACTTCATATCTGCCAGGAGTCCAGCTCCTTGGTCATTTGTTGAGATCGGCTGCTCCAAGGCCTCACAGCGAGAGTTGTTAGGATTCATAATACCCTTGAACGGCATGGAGTACACAAAAAATGTTGAGGCTAGAGAAGATAGTATGAGAATATAACATCCCCCAATAAACCTAAAACAATCCGGTGTGAGACACAGCAGAATTAGCACATACTATGAGCCCACTTTGTAGAGCAAGTTTTGAAGAAAAACAAAAACAAAACAAAACAACAACAACAAACAACTAAAAAAACAACACCTGGCTGCTTTGTAAACATATTTGCAAAAACTGTAAAAAACAAACACAAAAATAAGTTACATTTAAAATTATCTAAAGTCTTTTTCTGCTGAATCACCAAGGCTACGCTGTTATTATAATCTGCAGTTACACTTTATTTTAAGGTGTCCTTGTTCCAGTGTAATTATACATATAAGTACTGAGTAATATTGATTAACATGTACTTACTCCGGGGTTAGGGTTAGGATTAGGGTTTGGATTAGGGGTACTTGCATGCTATTGTGCATAATTGATTGTTATTATAATTGTAAGTAAAGGTAACATATATAACAATGACACCTTAAAATAGAGTGTTATCAAATCTGCTCTTACCTTTACAATATACTGACAATCACCTTAAAAAAACAGGTGGTAAAGAGAAAAACACAAGATTTATGAAAGCTCATCACAAATAGCTTTCCAAAAGCTAAATATACAGATGGTGCCAATAAACAGAACAGCATTAAAACACTAAAATAAACGAACACAAACAACCAACACCATCAAAACACTAAAATAATGCAGTGAACAGTCGTTAAACATCATAATACGTAACACTAAACCCTAATGTAAATGTCTGATAACAAATATTTAAAACAATTTGATGAAATACCATAAAATGTAGGGCTGCCACACAGGGAATTCTGGGAATGTCAGTTTACAGTTTTCCCATTGTAAGATGCCTTGTTCTTATTCACTGCCAAAAACTGTAAATATAATGGTGTTTTACTGTAAAATTGCATTAAATGCAACTTAGATCTCTTACAGTTTTAAACATAGATATTATGGAAACCTACCATTAACCAGTTAAGTAGGATTTTACTGTTGATTTACAGTTAAAATAAACTTTTTTTTTTCAGTGCTTTTAATGCAGTAAAATGTTTTCTTTAAATATCATAATAAACTGGACAGGAACATAAGGCATCTGTCAAACAGACAATAGTTCTCGATGTCTTCAGTGCAGAAAACTCACCTGAGTCATGATTTCATGTAGAATATTCCTTTTAATCTTCCAAATTCACTTAATTCTCTTTGCTGTGTTTAAAATGAAAAAAGTCTGCATATTCTGTACTTAGCATTTGGTGTCATTCATCTTAAGATTGTAATTTTTTTGTGAGGACATTGTCTGTTAAGTTTAAACACATTTCCATTAATGCCAAACCACAACACATTGAAAAGTGTGAAAAATAGCAGTGAAAAATCAATATATATATATCCTTCACATTTCATCAGCTGGGACTTTTCTTAGTTCTGTGTTTTGCAAAAGTACACAAGCAGTTTAAAGACCATTTTATACACAACTTTCTATAAAACATTTTATTTGAACAGATATATAATGTTATAATTAGTGTCATTCCACAACTAGGCTCTAAAAGTCATTCAGCACTGAACACAAATTCTATATAACCTTATTTTACAAGATCAGAAACGTACAGTAAACAAGCAATAATGCTACTGAACATACCATTATTTACAGCATCAGAGATATACAGTACAATAAAAGCAGGTGCATAGCAGAACCGGATCTCTTTCCAGAAATGGATTATATAAACCAGCATTGATGAATAATCACAGACGTGAAATGGATTTTGAGTGTCAAAAGGATTTTGTATGGATAATCAAACACTGCCAGACATTATTATTATTTTTTGCTGACAATAAGACAATCATTACAGTCCATTTTACTTTGTACAGTAGCACTGCTCAGTGTTTAAACACTGTCCACCTCAATATGTAAATATATACACCATATTTTTGGCCTATTATTTCTGGACATATGTTTTAATATTAATGGCTTCATTTGATGATTCTCAGATGGAACAGAGTAAAGCAAAGCGAAAAGTACATCTGCCAAGAAAAACCCAAATGCTGCAATCCCGAACCCTCAAAACCCATTTTGACTCTCCAAAATTAAGAGAACCGAGCTGCATATGCACAAAATTAAAAGACACACATATCTGATATGTAATCGAATCAAATGCTATATCCATAACACTTGGTACAATGGTATAAGAATTCGACCCAGGACATTCACAAATAGGTTTAAGGCAAAAAATTTATACAGCAGGCTTTGCCCTGAGCAGGACACTGTAAAAAAGCAGGTCATATCAATGTGGTTTTGTTTGGCTTTAAAAAAAAAAAAATCATATCATAGCTGGCGCTGATAAAGGAGCATTTGAAATGAGTATTAATTCAGCTAATCTCATTGAGACCTACACTTTCATATCCTCAGAGGAAGTTATTACAACCGGTGGCATGATTATTCAAAATCAAATAAAACAGTTTTAATGAAAAAAAAAAAAAAACTTACTCTACAGATGTCTATATACCGGAAATTACACTAAAATACATTTTACAAACACTGAGGTGGAAATTTAGATAGGCATACAGTAAACAATACTAAAACGCTAAAGAAGATCGCTAAACTGACTCAAAGCTCAAGAACAATCAAGTTTTTAAAGACCTCATGAAATGACGGTTTCTTTTCTACGTCAACGTCCAAGTCATGTTGGAATGATTGAATTTACACCACCATGTTTACAGTAGTAAGTGGATTTCCTGAAGCTCCAACTTTCAGAGTTGGTAAAGTGTTTATCAAAAGAATCATGGCAGATACAACACTTACAGTACAGTTAAACGTGACTCTGCTTACATGTCTCTAAAACTGCAAAAAGGTACCTATACATACATTTTGCTGCAGTTTCCAGATGAATGAATGAACACTAGAGGCAGTAAACGCCAACAATTTTGTTGCTTTTCACACAAATCATGATTATATTAATGAATAAATGCATTTTTTTGCATGGGTTCTTGCACAGTACTCTGTTGAATACAGAATTAATTTAACATATATTGCATTATTTGTAAACTAATACATTTTGACATTTGCATCACATAAACAGCTCCATATGTGTGGCATTTCTGATACAGTAAACTTGCTCGGTAGCACACCTGGTAAAGTAATTAGCAAGCTAAACTGGCATGCATGCTTCAGCAAATGTGTTTTTATCTCACATTTGCTTTTGTAAACAATATAGGTTTGATTTCATTGACTAAATGCCATGATAAAACATTGCCACCATCACCTTTAACTTTTTCAGGGACATTTTAACACACTATATAGCATCAGCCTTTAGACCGTTCTATTTGGAAAGAAAAATTATATAGCGCCTCTTGTGGACATGTCATGTGAAAAATGATGTTTTCTATTTGGGCATAGTCATGTATTTCATGGGCTCATTCACCACCGTGAACCATTTCTTACTATTTGCTATCGCTAATGGTGTCAAACAGTATATTTCATGTGGTCTTTAAATTCATATTCTAAAAATATTCTAACACTTCAAACCTGAGGATAGAATAGCAACACTTACACAAAACGATAAAATAGACCCCAAAGCAGAGCTTATCATAAAGCCTAACCCATAAGACAGCAGTGTTTTGGTTTGTATTTTGCATCACTAACTGTGGGGTGAAACTGGGCTTTATTCTTGAGGATGCAGGGTCAGATTGAACATGTGTCCCTACATCAGGCAACTACAGAAAACAAAGAGATCTGTGGATATATGCTGTGTAAAGCACTACATAAGCTATTGCTCTTTGATACTACAGGCGTCGTGCTGCTCAATCCCATGCAAAACATTCCAGCGGTCTCTCGTTACTCACAAAGAAAGGAGTCCTCATTGTAAAAACAAAGTCTGTGAAGGTACAAACCAATGTTTTATGAAAGGGTTGGTGTAACACACCTCAGAGCACTAGTGATCAGCCATGAGAGCTGTGTCTGAGCGTGTCCACTGATCTGAGGCCTGCTCGGGTGCTTTCTGTCCATCCTGTGGATCAGGAACGCCTGCCTGGTTGAGCTCATGGTATTGGACAAGATGTAGTCATGTTGGTGGTCTTTCTGCCTCTTCTAAAGAAAACAAACTACAAAATCACTCAACCTATTTGGACTCGGCTTAAAAAAAGAAGAGAAAAAGGTCCCAAAAGTCTTAAAGGTCGCAAAATGTGAATTAAGAATAATGTTTTGATCGTGAAAATATATTTAAAAAAAAATAAAATAACGGTAATAATGTTCTTGAGATATTAAAGCTTTTTAGAGAATTTACACTAATGTTCCGAAGTTTAGGATTAGAACAGGTTTGTTGTTGTTTTTTTAAAGATATTAATACTTTTGTTCACTAAGGTCGCATTAAAAGATCAAAAGTGACAAGGAAGACATTTCTAATGTTACAAAAGTTTTCCATTTCAAATAAATGCTGTTCTTTTGAACTTTCTATTCTTCTGTGAACCCTGAATTATAAAATGCTTTACGGTTTCAACAAAAATATTCGACAGCTCAACTGTTTTCAACACTGATAATAATCAGAAATGTTTCTTGAGCAGTAAATCAGAATATGTGTCCCTGGAGCACAAAACCAGTCTTAAGTATGATGGATGTTTTTGTAGCAATAGCCAAAAATACATTTTATGGGTCAAAATTATTGATTTTTCTTTTATGCCAAAAATCAGTAGGGTATTAAGTAAAGATCATGTTTCATGAAGTTATTTTGTAAATTTCCTACCATAAATATATTAAAACAAATTTTTGATAAGTAATATGCACTGCTAAGGACTTCATTTGGACAACTATCCAGGGCATTTTTCTCAATATTTCGACTTTTTTGCAGATTTTAAAATAGTTGTATCTCAGCCAAATATTGTCCTCCTAACAAACCATACATCAATGGAAAGATTATTTATTCAGCTTCATGTTTTGTGGTCCAAGGTCACATATTAGACTGATTTCTGAGGGATCACATGACACTGAAGCTTGGATCAATGATGTTGAAAATACATAAAATTAATTACATTTTACAAAATACCATACATCGAAAACAGCTACTTTAAATTGCAATAATATTTCATGTATTTTTTTTTATCAAATAAATTAAACTGACAGATTTCTTTCATTTCTTTTAACCATATCCCAAAACATATCCCCAGACATAAAACAAATGCAGTCTGCAGTAACCTGTAGGTGAAGGAGAGTCGATGTCGGCAGAGAAATGGTCGCTCCCTAAAGCTGCGATAGAGCTCCTGGGTCGAATGCACCTCTCACCAGAGAAACTTCTGCGTAGCAATGCCTATGTCAGGACAAAAATGGAGTTACTTCATAAAAATCAGTCTGAGCAGTGACACATAGAAACATTTGGAGCATCTCAGTATTGTATGAATGTGGTTGGTTAGTGAGCGGTCAGCTGCTGTACCTTGCGTGTCAGTGGGCTGCTGGGAGCCGAAGCGCTGCTGTATAAACTCAGACTGGAGTTAGATCTGCTGACGGTCAGGCCTTTAGCACTGCCTCTGCGGCCCGACGCCTCGAACCCGTCCGGAGAGAGATACTTCTCCTTTATCTTCAGGTTTGTGCGTCCCTTTACTGTGTGTGCAGAAGGAATGATGCATAAAATCTTTACTCACACTACACTTGCTAAATAAGTGTTATTAATAAGCAGGAAATTAGGAGTTTACTGAAGCAAAAGTTGTAGTTAATAGTTAGTTAATAGTAAGAATTGCTCTGAAGTGCGACCCATTAGATAATATTACAAGCTGTCAGTATATTGTTTGTCCTCTGATTTCATCCACAATAAGCAGATTTTGAATTATTGTGAGATATTCACCTCTGCAGGGGTCATTCTTCACTAGAAACTCATCTAATGCCGTCCATCCACCGCCTACTCGAACCATCAGAGTGCTTCTGAGGATACGAACCATCCGCAACTGCTGAGAGTCGCCAAACTGGTGAAGATCACAGGTTTAAATGAAAAGCATCATTTGATATCATCAGGCATGCAGTCATGAATATTTAGCTGTGCTGCTGCATTTACACCTGGTATTAACATCTGATCTGAGCATGCATATACTCGTTGGTTCTGGTTTTAGTCCATTTAGACCAGGTTTGTTTTGCATTTAAACTGCATCTCCTGTGATGAGAAGAACCAGTTATGCTTGTGCATTCTGTGCTTTTTAGGATTAATTGGTTCATTTAGATGTCTTTGGTCCACGTTATGTTCATTTAACAGTTAAACCACACCAGATATTGCATGAAAATGGACTTCTTCTTGTTTGGATGGCAGCGTTCACATGTATACAAATGGGGAGACACAGTAGCGATCTACGTCACCTGATTACTTGTGATCAGATCACCCAAGACCAGGTGTATATATCAGGTATAGACAGCATTATTTGTACTGAAAAACAGATTTCCACTCACCCTGTAGCGATTTGAGCTAATTTGCTCCACTAGAAATCTCTTTGGACAGTTGCACTGAGAGACCTGACGACTCACCTGCAGAAGTCAGGTTTCTGTTAGTTGTCTTTTTCAGGAATACTCAATGTAGATAGAATATAGAAACTACACACACCTCCTCATTGATTTGGTCTGCATCTATTGTCTTTCTGTAAGGGTCTCGGCTTGGATGGAGGGCACTCACAAATTCATAGTAGTCAATGAATCCATCGGCGTTAACATCAAATATGTTAGCAACCGCAGTCATTTCCAGAGAGTTGGTGGGAAACTCTGTACATATGCAAAGTCAAATATTGCAAACAGTTACATATATACCCATACTATTATTACCCCTGTATTAAGAGCAATATTGCCATATATGTTATCGACAAGGCACTATATAATTTTCAAATACGTTCTCTGCATGGAGGAAGAAATGCTTATACCATAGGCTATATAAAACACATACAGCATATACAATATGTACATATACATATGATATATATATATCATAAATATAAATCAAATTAAATTGTTCCCATTTCTGACACTTTCATATATGTTTTTACTTCATATGATAATAAATTTCATATATGGAAAAGTAATACATGTACATATATTATTTTGTATAAGTGTATCCACCCAAAAAAACTCAAATCAGCAAGCAAGAGTTTTAATGCTCACTAGAGGCCAGCACGCTGTCGATGAACTCCTTGTGAGTGATCCGGCCGTCCTGATCTCGATCAATGCTACGGAAAACATCCAGTATCCGGGATTTGAGGTGACTTATCCACTGCATGTATCTTTTCCGCCAGATGTTGAAGTCAAAATTAGCGAACTCCTCCAGCTGCATGAGTTAAAGAGACAGTTCTTAGACAATCACATGGATTCAAACACAGATGTATTCTTTTATCAAAGTTACAGAACGGTCTTGATCACCTCTTTCAGCCTCTGCAGATGTTCCTCTAGTCTGCTCTGTCTGCCGTGGGCCAGGAGCCAGAGTTTCCTCCATTGACTCACCAGCTGACACATCACAGGTGTCTGAGGGTCCAGCTTCTCCAGTGGAAGAGGAACAGATGGCGGGGGTTTCACTGTGCCTCTCCTCTCTATGAGTAAATACAGTCCACAGAGATTACAGCCGAAAACATGCACACAGTAATCACAGCAGCGGATCTCACAGATTCTTTACTCACTTGCCGGGGCCTTGCGACTGGGAGAAACCTGCTGCTTGGGAACCAGCTTGTGTTTACAGGATTTTGTGGCGTTTTCAATTTCTGGTACCTTCCCTTTCATCTCATCCATGAAATCCTGCAAAAAAAAAAAAACAGTAGGATTACCTGACCTGAAACCTTCATCATGGTTTAGTTTTGAACTTTTTAGAAGCAAAACTGCTCAGATTTTATAATTGTGGCTCTATGCACATCAGTGTTAATTTAGTATCATTATGACACACAGTTATAGTTTTTTTTTTATCAAGTGTTTAAATATATATTTTCTTTATTCTGTTGTGTTTTTGTCATTGTTATTACATGTTTTTAATCTACCTCTTACGACTCAGGCCTCTGTGGCTCTCTCCGACAGCCAACGGAGGGAACCTTCACCGGAATACTGACATTCTTATGGACTACATTACCCAGCAGCCCCGTACCTTGGACTAATCACCACAAGGTGTTCCTCATTCCACGCCCTATTTAAGCTGCAGCCAAACACACACACAGTGCGAATTCTTGTTTTGCCTGTCTGACATTTCTGAGCGTTTATCCCTGCCTGACTTTCCATGCATTACCATGAATTGTTCTGATCCTGACGATTCTCTGCTGCCTGCCTTACTGAGCCTTTGCTCTGCCCACGACTTGGTAATCGACCCTGTCTTTGATTGTCTCTGATATCGCTGACGCTATTGTCTGAACCCTAGCTGTTATCACAACGAGTTCTTAATAAACATTGCACATAGATCCGAATGTCCCTGACTCCTCGTTACAGTTATGTTATTTTTTTGTTAACTATAACTCTAATGTATATGCATCTGATTGTGACAGTGCATCTCACATAAGCATTTTTGAGATTACATAATTTTGTTGATGTTTTGAAAAGTTGCTTATTGATAACTTCACTTTTTTTTATTTTTTTATTTTTTTTGAGACCCTTGACACTGGAAAACAGGATACAAAAGAGCATAATTCCAAATAGGAAAGGAAAAGTTGGCATATAACATTTAGATAAAAAAAGCAATCAGAGCAATAATTTTGAAGCTCAAAGAAGGTAAAAAAAATAGGAAGAGGACTTTCAAGATAAAGACTGACTTTGATCATATTTATATTTATGCTTTTCTTAAACAGATGATAATTATGTCATTTACTCCACTGTTTGACTTTATTTTTTTTTATTTTCAATTGTCATCTATTTTTGAAGTCTAATGTGAATGGATAGTAATTGGGTGTTATTACCGTGTGTTGTGTGATAAGATCTGCGGTGAGCTCGAGGTCCTCAGGCAGTGGCTCCTGCTCCTTCAGACTGAGAGTCTCTTCAGCGGAGGAGATCCAGTCCAGTAATCGCTGGATCTCTTCTCTCTCTGCCTCGAGAGCAGACAGCGTGCTCTGGATCCTCTCGGCCTGCTGCTTCGCCCATGTCTGGACCTGAGCCATGAAATCACACTCATATAACACACTCGTACCTCTACACACAGTCAGGATATACAGAGCACAGCTCAACACAACAGAGACCGCAGTGTTTTTCTGCTGTCTGATTAATAGCTTAGATTTTTTTTTTCTACAAATCAAGTAAACCTAACTATAATCATATAACTGGTCTCACCTCTTCGTAGCGAGTCTTTGTGATGTTGATCCATGATTTGATGGTGATGACAGAGTCTGGATGGCAGGAGGACAGGATCTCCTCGCCCAGTCTGTGAATGTTCTCCAGGGCCGTCTGCTGAGCGTTCAAGGAGCTCATCGACTCCTGCAGATCACAAAGACACTAATATGAATCTCATGTGATTCATGTGAAACTCATGACGGCAATTTAAACTAAACAATGATTTTAATATTAGAAATCTAAACAATAAAATAATTTTTAAAAAGGTATGTTTTAAGACCCTTTTTAAAAAAAAACATGTCCTCTGTACCTGGTGACAGGTGTGAAATGCCAGAAGACCCTGCTCTTCCTCAGGCAGCACTCCATACTTCAGGACCCTCTCAACATCCGAAAGATGTTCCAGGAACGAGTGAACCATCCCATCGAACTCCTCCGCCTGAGAACGAATGTGTTGGGATTATCAAATATGTCTGAATCTACCTCACAAACATTCATCACCATCAAGGAAAAAAGACATACAGTACAGTATTATTTTGGAATTATTATACTTCTGGAATTAATCAATTGAATTTTTGTTTTGGTTTACGTTTTCATTTTCATTTTAGTTAGAAATAGTATATTTTGTGTTTTAGTAGATTTATATAAAACATTATTTTATAATGTCTTTTATTAATTTTATTACGATTTTATTAATTTTAGTATTACAACTTAAATTAAAAGATACATTTTGTCTTCACAATTAGCTGAAAAAAATAATAATTATATTTCATTAAAATTTTTATTCTATTTTAGTGCAGCAATATGTTTTTATTATCAAATGTACAATGTGAATTGTAAGGGGGGAAACATGTACAGTGATATTTTAGCATTACCAAACTTATTTTTTTTGTGTGTTTTCAATTTAATTGTAGTAAAATCATTTGTGTGTTTTAGTAATTTTATTAGTTTAAAAATGTATTTAATTAATTTATATTTCAGTTTTAGTACTTCAACTTAAACTAAAAGAAAAGTAGAAATTTTGCCTACACTACTAACAGAAATTAAATAAGTTATTGATGTTCTGTTTTATTTCTATAGTGTACGATATGTCTGAATGTACAAAAACTGAATGTTATTTTAGTATTACCATACTTTGTATTTCTCAATATTTTGAATTTGTTTATATTTTCACATTTTACATTTTCATTTTAATTGTAGTTAAAGTTTTAGTAATCTTTTTCAGTGTAGTAATCTGTTTTAGTTGTTTTTATAAATATATATTTTTTAAATATGTATTTTAATCATTTTTATTTTAGTTTTAGACATTTTAGTAGACATTCTTTAATTTAAACAAAAAAAAAAAAGAAACTTTGCCTTTGCAGCTAACAACTTAACTAAGTTTCAGTAGTGAGCGATATGTTGGGATTCAATATATATATATATATATATATATATATATATATATATATATATGTTAGAAAAATGTATCACTATCAGTACTATCAGTTACTTTAGTATAATATACTTCATATTAATAAATAATTAATTAATTATTAATTAATTATTAATAATTTAGTATTTAATATAATAAAAATTTTACCTTTGCAACTATCTACAATAAAATTAATGAAATTAATAAAAATTATATTTGATTTAATTTCTGTTAAAATTTGTTTTATTTCAATGAATGTATCTTTTTCAGTGTAGTAATCTGTTTTAGTTGTTTTTATAAATATATATTTTTTAAATATGTATTTTAATCATTTTTATTTTAGTTTTAGACATTTTAGTAGACATTCTTCAATTTAAACAAAAAAAAGAAAAAAAAAAAAGAAACTTTGCCTTTGCAGCTAACAACTTAATAAGTTTCAGTAGTGAGCAATATGTTGGGATTAAAAAAAATAATAATATATATATATGTTATAAAAATGTATCACTATCAGTACTATCAGTTACTTTAGTATAATATACTTCATATTAATTAATAATTAATTAATTATTAATTAATTATTAATAATTTAGTATTTAATATAATAAAAATTTTACCTTTGCAACTATCTGCAATAAAATTAATAAAATTAATAAAAATTATATTTGATTTAATTTCTATTAAAATTTGTTTTATTTCAATGAATGTACATTTAAAAAGCATAGATTTAGTTTGACAGTAACAACACTACAGTACCCTGAATGTGTTTGGTTAAAGTGTCAGGGGAATGTATGACTGTAATGTAAATGTGTGTGTCCTCTCGGGGTGTGTGCTGGCACCTGCTGCAGCGCGGCCTCTAGTCGAGTCTGTCTGGACACAGAGAGTTTACACACAGCCTCCCAGCGGCTCTCCAGCTCCTCCATCTGCTCCTGCAGCCAGTGTGCATCGGCCGTGCTGCTCCGCGTCAGATCCCTGACCGAGCGCTTCAGTGTGCGGATACAGCTGGCACGCTTCCCGAGCTCCCGCTGGAACACCTGCGCATCAGAGGAGGAGCAGAGCTCACCTGCAGCAGCTCAAACACTCAGAGTCAGTATATGCTGAGACGTGCTGTACCTTGTGCTTGTCCATCAGATTGCTGACCAGCTCTTTTTCCCCACAGACAGGCACATCTTCAGCCAGCTGTGGCTCGGCTCTGTACAGCCAGTCATTAAGAGCCTGCAGAGCGTCAGTGAATCTGCCTGAAAACAGCAGAGCCTCTTCCAGCTTGTGCTGCCTTGGGACAGAAGAGCAGCGTTCAGAGCTCAGAAGCAGACTCACAGCACACTACAGAGCTCCGGTCTGCTCACCTCTCGCTGGATTTGCCGCTGATGGTGTCCCATGAGTCTCTGAGCTCAGACACCATGTTCTCTAGGTGCTGCGTGTCTTCAGGACTCTGGGCTTTCTCCTGCAGCGAGCGGCCACTCTTCAGACAGGCCTCGTACATCGGCCGCTTCGAGCGGAGCAGCTTCTGGAACTCCTGAAAACACACAAATCCACTCACAATTCTTACTTTTTTCTCCCAGTTCTGAGTTTATATCTCACACTTTGGACTTTGTTCTCACAGTTGTTGAAATTGTGCATTCTGATTTACATTATGCAATTCATTTTATTTTTATTTTTTTGCAAGTTTATGTTTCACACTTTAGATTTTTTTTCTTTCATGGAATTATAAGTTGACATTGTGCAATTCTAAATTTATATCTTAACATTCTGACATTTATTTCCCCCAACTTTTATATAGTTTATATCTCACAAAATACATACTAAGTATATAACTTTTTTCCAACACTCAGATGCTTCCAAAACTACACTGTAGAAATGACTTTCAGAGATGAAATTATTGGAGTATGTGACTATAAAATACTATTTCAGTCTTTCTACTTCAAAATTTTATGTTAACAAATTCAGTTTAATGTAGAGAAGTGCTAATTCAAAGTCAATCATTTTTATAGCGTACTAAGAGTTTTTTTAAACACAATTTAAGATATCTCAAAGAAAACCAATGTTTGCTGGAAATTATTTGCAGTGTCAATGCAGCGCTGGTCTAAAGGGCAAACCGTCTCCTGAGCCGAAACCCTCTCACATTAGCCTCAGAGTCCTCACCGAGTCTGAGATGTGACGTACCTTCTGTTCAGTGAGCTGTTGTTTGATCTCTTCCTGTGACACAGAGATCTCTTTGTGTGTGTCCAGCGTCTGCTCAACCTCCGTCATCCAGTCCACCAGCAAGTGCCATGATTCACTGAACTGTGGAGGTCAAAAGCACAGACCATAAGAATTTGCCAAGTGATTTCCTGGAAACAGGTCTTTCTGTCAGTGTTGTAGTTCATATGAGAAGTCGATACCTGTTTCGCATGTCTTTTGACGTCCTCGAGTGTTTTCCCCCGGTCTGAGGTGTGCTGGAGGAGTTTCTTGTATCGGTCCTGAACGGTCATGATCAGGTTCTGCACCACATCACAGTCTTCCTTCCTGCTGAGCTCCGACAGACGTGTGGCAGCGGTCTCCACGCTCGTCTTCCTCTCACCGTAAGACTGCACCTCACCTACCAGCACCTAGAGACAGCACGACTGGATCACACAGACACTCACAGCAGCACACACACACACACACACACACACACACACGCATGTACCCTGTGCTCCTGAAGCTGAGCGCAGACGGTGTCCAGGATGAAGCTGGGCACAGACAGAGCGTTTATGGTCTCCTCACACTTGGCCATTTTAGTCAGCAGGTCCTGGACATTACTGTTAAACTCCTTGGCCAGACCAAGACCCTCTGTTAACTTTGCCTAAAAGAAATCAAGGATATTATAGTTGACTAAACTAAGACCATAAAAATATTTTTGTTACTTGGCATGAAATAAAATTTACCTGAAATAAAACTATGAAATAAATTAATAAAATAACTTACCCAAGCAACATTTCTCATTTTTATTAAACCTGATGTACTAAAATAAATAAATACTTAAACATTTAAAAACAACTGGGGGAAAAACAAACACACATACACACACACATGCACACACACACACACACACACACACACACACACACACACTCTTTCCAAGCAATTGCATATCATAACATAAAGCTGTAAATCTAAATTAATAAAAAATAATAATTACACAATTTAGATAATAAAAAGTAATTTAGGTAATTTAATTTACTCTGTCTGTCTCTCTCTCTCTCTCTCTCTCTCTCTCTGTATATATATATATATATATATATATATATATATATATATATATATATACACATATACTTTAAACGTTAATAGAAAAGTATTTTAATTTTTTTTTTTTTTTTTTTTTTTTAGCCAGTAGAAATAAATATTTTAATCGTTTTACTTTTAGAAGTGTTAGCCGGTCATCATAGTCATACTTTTGGAGTAAATAACATTTTTACTTTCTTTGGTTACACTTTGTAATAAAGTTCCATTTGTTAACATTAGTTGACTTCATAAGCTATCATGAACTATCAATGAAAAGTATGTATATTTATATATAATTTAATGGACCTGGGCTGGCAGGAACTGTGTTTTTATTAACTAACATTAATATAAGTAACAAAGATGAATAAATACTATAACAAAAGTATTGCTAATTGGTAAGTGAATGTCTTAACTGACATTAACTACTAGGTTGTTATTTTGAAGTGTTACTCTTCTTTTTAATTATGAATACAGTAAACAATAATGTATATGTAAAAATGCTTTTAAATTCAAGTAAATTAAACTGTTCAAACTGTATGCAATACTATGTTGTAAACCTGTAGATATAGGTGGCTATACTTATGCATCACCTTTCTTTCTTGTATTTTCGCGTAGACAGCGCTCCACTTCTGCTCCAGCATGTATAAGCTATGCTCCGTGCTGGAGCCCCGGGCCACTTCACTGCCCTCCAGCATCCTGTGGATGGCGTTGCGCACATTTGTGTAGGCGTGCATTTTAGAATCCATCTCATTACACAACTCCTGCAGTTCAAGAAACAAGTCAGACTTCAGTGTAAGATTGTGTTTTATAAACAGAGTTTGCAGGGTTAAGACTCCAAATGTTCAGCATGCAGAACTAAAGTCCTCATACCAAATGAGCGCTCAGTCTCTCGCTGGCAGAGTCTGGCATTCCCCACACCGTCTTACTGGACGACAGCCTCAGGTCTGTGTGCTCCAGCCACTGCAGGAGATCCTGGATCTCCATGGTCACATCCTGAACCTGAAACCCAGTTATAAAATACACCACAGGATTTTCAGCACAGTTAAGGATCATGTTTTTTGAAGAAAGGGGAATGGAGACATAAAGCACAATGGGACTGAAACTTGAATTCTGTAATCTCTTGTATTTGCTGGTCACCTGACTGAGGTTATTTTCCAGCTCTAGCTGTCTGCGCTCTGTCTCACAGCGCACAAATTCCCAGCGTTCGTTCAGCTGTTCCAGACGAGTCTGCAGGACATGTGAACTTTCTCCCGCTCCAGACTCCATCAGGTTTCTGCCAGCCAGGTTCAGAGAGTCTACCGTGTGCACATGGGACATCACATCATTCCACAGAACCTAAATGCACAAAACAAAGCACTTTTGTAAGCAGCAAGCAGAGGCTGGCATATAGGGCTTAATATTTTTTATTATTGAATGCTGGCTAGCTGATGACTTTAATCTTTGTTATTCTATGACCATATAGGTAAACATGATTTCACCAAGTATAAAGTGTTTCTGGATCAGCATCCTTGTTGGAAATGTCAGTTTTAGTCTTTCAACCAGGGTTACATGCTTCTTCTGTACCTTTGCTATTCAGCTATCATTTCCCCTCAGATATTAGGGATAAGATATGGGTAGGGATAGGGTAAGGTCTATGTTTTTGGACAGTAATGTTGTTCCAGGATTAACAAAAGATGCTGATCCAGGAATATGTCTTACGTGGCTCTTTCACTTTCTATTTCTAAAAGTAGTAGCCAGCATCCCAGCTAGCAAAAACATGTTTTAAGAATGTTGTCATTTAGTTAGGAAAACATCCAGTTTTGCCTTAATAAACTCCTCATTTGCTGCTTATTAGTAGTTTGTAAGGTAGTTGTTCAGTTTAGGTATGTGTATTTTTTATTATTTTTTCTTGGTTATGCGAACGTTGCTTGCAAGTATTATGGGAATGTTATTTTTGTATGTTCTCTGGACATTTTGAAACAAGTAGGAACATAAAACGCTAGATAAACATCCATCTAAAAGGTTCCTGAAATGAAACATTCCATGAGTTTTTGTACTTGGAACTGTTGTGGGATTTTTGCTCATAACTTTGAGAGAACCTTTCCAGAACGAACCGAGAACATTCCTTGTTAGTTGGGATAGAGTAAATACCATGCAGCATTCAGTAAGTATCGTGTTTCTAACTAGTCAAACTAAGTCAAACTAGTGTTTCATTGGAAACAAGCATAAATCATTGTGAAAGTGAGGACACGACATTGGCGCAAGAATGTGCACATAAAACAACTTGGAGTTTGAGTTTGTACCTTGTGCTTGGCTAGCTCTATCTCACAGGTCTGCAGGTCAATGCTGATTGGCTGAAAGGCCTGCAGTAGGTCAGCTGTGTGGGAGAGCCAGGCGTGCAGCTCATCGAGCGTGTTCTGGAACTGACCCAAGCCCAGCAGTGCACACTCCAACTGGTGCTGCTCGAAAACACAGGGCTCTCACTGAAGTACCATTCTGATGAAACAGTATATATTTATTTCCATTTAGCTGAGATTTTACCTGTCTGCTGACAGTCTCTGATTCCAAGTTGTCCCATCGCTGGCGGAAGTCACCCAGTGGGGAGATGGACCCAGGCCGCTCGGTGCCCGGGGAGAGACGACACACAAAGCGATGGTTTAGACTCTCAATCTCGATCTTCTTCTGATAGAGCTCTCGCTTAAATTCCTGAAAGAGAGGTGATGATGGCATGACCATAAAAGCTCTGAGGAAATCTGATTGTGAGAATTCAGTTTTCAGCATCCAAGGTAAGTTGTAAGTGTGATCTAACCTTCAGGTCACACAGCTGCTCTTTAACTGATCCCAGGTCAGATCCCACTGAGAACTCCTCGGTGGATTTCAGCTCTGCAGACTTCAGCCACTCAAAGAGTCCCTTCAAGAGAAGGACTTATTTTTAAACATTTGTAATATTCTCTTGATCCATCCTACAGTACATATGAATACAGTTTCTTCCATGGTCTCATAAAGTCAGTGTAACCAGCAAGAGATTTCATTGAATTTAATCCAAATTCTCTACAGCTAGCGTTGGCCTCTCTCAGAAGGGCAGCCAAAAGCCCTGCCAATTGGCAGGCAACTGGCCAGTCTGTGAGAGACTCATCACTACAACCACACAGAGGCATGCATATTGAAATACTACATCGCTAACATCACTGGATGAGACAAGAAACCACTTCTACAGTAAGTACCGAATTCATTAGGTAGCCTAAAATTTCAGGTTCTGCCTTTTTTCTGTTGTTTTCATACTTGATAATGATGTGTACAATACTAGGAATTTGTGTTTACAAATACCAAGACTCAAACCTGTGACCTTTGGGTTTCTAACCATTAGGCCACGACCGCCCCTTAAGGTAAGGTACTTACTTAAGGTAACGATTGAAAATTAGTAAGCCTTATAGTATGCATAGCATTGTATATAATAGACCAATTGTGGTTTGCGAGAAATACAGATCTACAACGAACAATAAAAGCAATGTAAATACTTCTGCATATAATTTATGAGGACTGTAGAGAGCACAGTATGGGGAAAAAACCTGGACATTTTAAGTTATTTAGAAACCCCAGCCACGGCGTCCATTAAAAAGAGGATTTCATCCTACATTTGGAATTTTTGAAAGGAAATGAGGTCTGTTTCTTGTGGCTAACTCACCTGCATGCTGTCCTGGTAATGAAGAGCCATTCGCAAACATTCTTCTAACTTTCTGTTGCACTCTGTCCAGATCTTACTGAGATTGTTCCATGTGCCATAAAGCTGTGGAGAAAGACCACTGGATAGTGAAATATAAACAATTAAGTGCATTATGTAATCCTACAGCAGTTTCTAGGGGGGTTAGTCTCATTTCAATTTCAAATACAAACCTCATCCAAACTTTTGGTGACCTCTGGTTTGTCTGTGTCACCACAAGCTGACATGAGTTCCATTCCCAGAATTCCCAGTGTGTCCAGGTCACCTTGCAGAGAATCAATGTCCTCCCTGAGTGTCTGAGAAGGCAGGATAAGAGAGTTCGGATGGTGTGAGGCAAAGAGTTGATTCAAAACTTTCAGGACGCAATGAGGAAATATCCTTAAATAACCTTGCTGAAAGACCAAAACAAGGCAATGTGCATATGTTCTGTTTTGGGCGCTAGTCACCAGCATGCTAAAGCAAAACTAGTAAGATTACTCTGGTCAACCAGCCTCACAAGTATTTTCAGCATTTCTGGTTCACCAGCTAGAATAGCAATAAACCAGCCAGTCTGGACCAGCATAGAGCAGGGAAACAATGACAACAGTATCATGTTTGCATCCTACCTGCATGGTCTCCAGGCTCTGTCGGATGGTTTCTGAATCTGATCGACTGGAGTTGAGGTCCAGAACAGCCTGCTGGGCATCATTCAGTCCAGCTGTCGTGTCACTCACTTCATTCCAGAACCTGACTGCCAGATCCAGGAGATTGAGAAGCCACTTCTCCTTCTCTTGAGCTTGCCTTTGAGCCTCTTCCCAGCGGCTTGATAGACTGCAAACCCGCTCTTGAATGGCTGAAATGACCAAGATCATA
Source organism: Carassius auratus (assembly GCF_003368295.1). NCBI lineage: Eukaryota > Metazoa > Chordata > Actinopteri > Cypriniformes > Cyprinidae > Carassius > Carassius auratus. The sequence continues at coordinate 10,219,404 of NC_039283.1, forward strand.
ACAGACAGACAATGCTTTTGAAACAAAGTGCTTATGACATGTTTTGTCATGTAATGCTGTATGTGCCAGGAGATGCATGTGATACATAAAGTGCTTGAGGTACCTGTGCCAATGGAACTGTCCCCAAGAGCCCCTGTGTTAGTCATGAGCTCCTGGGCCTGTGTTCTCACACTGCTAAGGTCCAGATCCATTTTGGAGAGCTCAGACAAAGTGTGCTTGTTGTCCTGTAGCTGCTCCTGAATTCTTGGGGTGAGGCCTTGAAGAGCTGTTGAGGCCTGCAGGTGACTACACAGACGCTCCAGTCTCTCTCCAATCAGAGTCATCCTCTCATTCAGCTGACATGGACATACAGAGTGTCAGGAGCGAACTAGCATTTATGCAGCCAAATTGTTACAATAATGTCTTTCTATTCCACTTTAGCAAAACATATGGCTTCTTTGAAAACAATTTATATCAGTATAAGGTGGCGTTGCTGTAGCTCAGTTGAGCATGGCATTAGCAACACCAAGTTCATGAGTTTGAATCCCTGGAAAGGTATAAACTGATAAATGTTATTCAAAAAGCTTTTAACAACAGGTTAATTTTTTAATCCTTTACAAATGTTTGGTACAGTAATCTCATCCTCTGGTTCTTCCCTTCTCATACCATAGGGTTCTAGGACACTCATTAGAAGTAGGTCCTCTCTGTGACTTATTCAAGTTCAAGAACATCTGATTTATAGCTAGAAACCATGTTAAGCGAAACTACAGCTGCATTCTCCAGTATGTATTGTGGAGAAAGGTCTTTACTATCTTGCAAAATAATGCTCAGAAGGCAGAGTTTCAGACGTCAAAATGATACCTTATTGTAAGAAGACAATAAAGCTGAGATGTCTGCATAACATCTGACCATCTCAGTCTCAGCTCAGTTTTATACAGTTTACAATGATTTTATTTTAGGTGTTTTCCTGCCAATACTCTTGTTCTCTGTGTAAGGGTGGTAAACTGCCAACTAGCCTATGTCAAAACATATAACAAAGTGATTATTTGGAGTATTTGACCAATCATTTTTATCCAAAGAACATGCAGAAGGCCATGTGGCTAAAAAAAGAGTATCTTAGTATCAGTAAATAGCTAAAATCTCAAGCTATAATCCCATTCTTTCCTGTGTGACGTCTCTCACAGTCATGTTGGCCATGAGGCCTTCAAAACACATCTGGCTTTCACAGTATTTAAACTACTTCTACAGTTGTTTTCTATATTTCAATAGGATAAACTAAATATTTGATCATATGCACCAGGAATCAGCATTGAATCTACATGTGTGTCACCTGTGTATAGCGGGGCAGAGACTCCTCCAGTACTCCAGCAGCTTCTCGAACCCTGTCTCTGATTGCCAGGTGCTGCTCTTCAGTGTCCCTAGCTTTCTGGCAGAACTCCTGTCCCTGAGCTGCATTCAGGTCTGATAGACGCCAGGCCAGCATGATCAGTCGTGCTATCAGCGGCTTATGCTCTGCTATGGACTCCCTGATGCCCTGTTTAGAAGTAATGGAGCCCCATGATCAAACATTGGTTGGTTGCACTTTATTTTACAGTACGTGTACTAACATGTACTTATAGTGTACTTACAGTGTATTTATCTAAGAAAGTTCTGGTAATACAAGGTAACTACATGGGGTAGGGTTAGGTTTAGGGGTAGGTTCAGGGTTAGTACCTAGTTATTACATAGTTATTGTAATTACTATAATAAGTACATAGTATGTACATGAGGAACAGGACTGTAAAATAAAGTGCTACCCATTGGTTTATATATTACTTTACATGAAACTACTAATCAAGTCTAATGATTGCATTATAAAGTTAAAGAATTTTCCTATGAACTGTGTCCATTAAGATACTGAACATAGTCAGATGGTTATTCAGTTTTTGAGTGAATACTGTATACTACACAACAATTATTAACAATTATTAACAATTTCTCTGAAGAAGCAGGTTGTTTAGTACCTGTAAGAGGTCCTGTTGTTCTCGGAAAGCCTCGTAGCTGATGGTGTTCAGTGTAAACTGACCAATAAGGGCTTTGGTTTCTTCTAACCATGGTAACACCTCAGCATAGCCCTCTGAGAACTGAGACAAGAGCGACTGAGCATGCTCCAGCTGAAGCACGACATGCGAATTAGTGGCAGTAGTGACCTGACACTGCTCCTGTAAGGTGTCTATAGAAGACTTTGTAGGAAAAAAAGATATTAGTAATATGTTGGTTCTTGTCTAGGTTCTTATGCCAAAATATTAAAAAAGGTACTAAGAATGAACGTAGCTTACCTGGAGTCTCAGTGTCTCCCCATCCTCAGTGTACGTTTGCAGGAGTTCCAAAATCTTGACCATTTTCTCAATGTTAAACTTGTGCTGCAGAATCTCTACAGCAAGTATCTGCAGAAAAACAGACATTATTTGAACCATTTTGAAGCTTTTTACAGCATTTGTAGTACAGGTGCTTCTCGATAAATTAGAATGTTGAGGGAAAGTTCATTTCAGTGATTCAACTCAAATTGTGAAACTCCTGTATTAAATTCAATGCACACAGACTGAAGAAGTTTTAATCTATGGTACTTTTAATTGTGATGATTTGGGCTCATATTTAGCAAAAACCCACCAATTCACAAATTAGAATACTTCATAAAACCAATAAAAAACATTTAGTGAATTGTTGGCCTTCTAGAAAGTATGTTCATTTACTGTACATGTACTCAATACTTGGTAGGGGCTCCATTTGCTTTTGGCAGTGAGGGTAGGTGCCAAATTCTGCTGGAAAATGAAATCAACATCTTCAAAAAGCTGGTCACCAAAAGGAAGCATGAAGTGCTCCAAGATTTATTGGTAAAGGGGTGCAGTGACTTTTGTTTTCAAAAACAATGGACCAACACTAGCAGATAACATTGCACCCCAAATCATCACAGACTGTGGAAACTTAACACTGGTCTTCAAGCAACTTGGGCTATGAGCTTCTCCAGCCTTCCTCCAGACTCTAGGACCTTGTTTTCCAAATGAAATACAAAACTTACTATCATAAATATGGCCCTTACTTACTATATATAATATACTATACCATAGCCCAATGGCAACAGTCTATTTCTTCTTCTCCTTAGCCCAGGAAAGATGTCTCTGACATTGTCTGTGGTACAGGAGTGGCTTAACAAGAGAAATACAACAACTGTAGCCAAATTCCTTGACACTTTTGTGTGGTGGCTCTAGATGCCTTGACCCCAGTCTCAGTGCAATCCTTGTGAAATTCGCTAAAATTCTTGAATCCGGTTTGCTTGACAATCCTCACAAGACTGTGGTTCTCTCGTTCATTGTGCATCTTTTTCTTTCACACTTTTTATTCCCACTCAACTTTCTGTTAACATGCTTGGATACAGCACTCTGTGAACAGGCAGCTTATTGGCAATTACTTTTTGTGACATACAAACCTTGTGAAAAGTGTCAATGATTGTCAGAGACTATTTTGAAGGCTCAGGAAAACTTTGCAGGTGTTTTAAGTTGATTAGCTGATTGGTATGCCATCATATTCTAATTTGTTGAGATCGTGAATTGGTGGGTTTTTGTTAAATTTAAGCCAAAATCATCAAAATTAAAAGAACCAAAGACTTAGACTATTTCAGTCTGTGTGCACTGAATTTATTTAATACATACATTTCACATTTGAGTTGAATTACTGAAATGAACTTTTCTTCAACATTTTAATTTATTGAGAAGCACCTGTATATATAGATATGCAGAGAAACTCTTTGTGAATGTGCAAAAACTCACTTTCTGCTCATGGAGCTGGGATGTAATGACATCTTGGTCCAGATTAATGGCTCTGAGCTCCTCTAATGCCAGTGAGGTGTCTCTAAACCAAGCCAACTCTTTCTCAACAGCCTGTTCCAGCTGATTAAATGCAAACAGGGTGATGGGTAAGTAAGCATTTAGCAGCGGCTTTTATCCAAATTACTTAGAGTACATTTCAAGCAAACTGATTTAGATGCCTTGCTTAGGGAACAGCAGCTTTCTGGTTGCCAGCTCTTATCTTTAAACCACTACATCACAGTTTTCCAGAATTATATTCTGTGTATGACAATTACCCATCTGTTTTTTACCTTCTGCCTCTCCGAAGAACACAAGACTGCATCCCCAGTCTCAGTCTGGGCAGCAGGAGCCAGCAGCTCTCTTTCAATGCGCCCAAGCCATAGGTGGAGGTCTTCTTGACTGGAGGTACATCGACTAGATGCCTCCAAAGCCTGTTCCAGCCTCTGCAGGACATCAGCACTACCCAGACTCATCACTGAGTACCGGATACGCAGACTGTCCACCCGCTCCTGCACCAGCTGGGTTTCCTCCTCTTTAGATTAACATGCAAAAGACCAAAACATGTTTCGTGCTCTTGTGTGGTAATGTGCATGGTTTAGTGCATTCAAAGAAATAAATTGGGAGGAAACACCACCTGAAATCTTTTCCATGAGGTCATGAGCACATTGCTGGAGTATCCCCAGGTCGACACTCTTAGCTTTTATCTCTTCCATGACTGCCTAAAATGTGATAGAGAAATGCAAAATTTTCTTTCACACTGAAATATTGTAGTCTGCAAATGTATTAATGGAAAACAAAAGTGTTTTGTTAACCTTGGCCTGTAATGCAGCTTCTTGTAGATGGAGCATCCCTCTCTCTGCAGCGCGGAGCTCAGCTAAGTCCTGATCCACAGATATCAGCCATTGCTGAAGTCTGTCTGTCCTCTCCTGGAATAGCTGAGCTCTTGGCAGAATGTCCTCCAGAATCTTGTGTCTGTCAAAAGAACTCACATTTCATCACTAATGTCAGATTTACCCTCCTAAAACATCCTGTAATAAAGTCAGTCCGACAGCCCCATCTAAGTGGGTATTTCTGGGAGCAGAATGAGTTGCAGTGAGGACCAGACTGACCTGCTGTTGGTGCCCTGAAGAAGAGCCTCCCACTTGAGTTTGAGCTGTGCAAGCTGCACTTTGGTCTTTTCACTGTCATTTCCCTGAAGCCCCTCTGCTAGGTGTGGACCCTCCTGTATCATGGTCTCCATACTGGGTCTCCTGTCCGCTAGGAAGCGCTGTAAGAGCTGCAGGACAAGAAACGTATTATCTTGAAGAAATGTATTGTTCTCCCTCCAAGAGCAAGGCATAGGCTCAGAGACCTAAAGTGCCAGATCCAAAATATTATCCAATCTAAAAAATCACCTAAATGTGCAGTTCTGTGGTTCTCCATGACAATAATTGAGAGACACTGGAAAAAGTGTCCCAGTTGTCAATTTATGGTGTAAGGCCTAGACCAACTCTTGCAGCTTTCCTGCAACTTTTATCTCCAGCAGACAAGGCCTGTGATTTTTTTTCAAGAGATCCTGAAGTCTTTAAGTAGCTGGTTCTGCTGTGTTTGATTAGGGTTGTTGATAAACTCTGCAGGACAGTGGGTCCTCAGGAGCAGGGTTGCAGACCTATGGTGTAAGGTGGTCATGATCACCTCATATGTGCCCTTTGGCAAATTTCATGCTTATATTATTGTTAATACGGCCACTATTACAACTGCTTTTGTTACAACTGTTTTATTACAGCTGCTATTCATATAGGTATTGCTCCTTTTGAGAATCTACAAACTTTATAATGCAAATTGTTCTCTCTTGTGGCGCTTAAGCCAGATGCTTGTATCATGTGTCAGAGGAGCATTGTGGGCATTCAGGTAAGTTTCACCTTACTCATTAAGCTAACAAAGATGCATAACACAAAAAGGTGATTTTTTTCTTCTTCACCCATTCTCATATCACACACAAAGGCATTCAAAGTTTATTATATGCATGAACTAGTATGCTTATCAGTTCAAGAATGCGATGAGAAATTACACTACAAGGCTTATAAAATAAGATAGTCTTTTTTATTAATAATTTATGTAAATATTCATGTATTAGTTTATTGTTTGTTTGTCTATATAGCCCCAAATGCATTTTTAACATACCTTCTGTTCTTGCAGTTGGGCTTTCACCACCTTAAACTCTGAGGATGGTGGTTTTTGATTGGCTGTCAGCTCCTCAATCTCGCAGACCCATGTCAACAGTGTTTCCAGATTTTGCAGGAATTTCAACGGATCGCTGAAATCATCTTTCAGAGCCAAAACACTACTGCCATCCTTAAAATAAGACCAGAAAATATGCAAATTCTTAATATATATATTATGAAGTACAATTTAAGAAAAGATCATTGAAATGTACCTTCAATTGATCTAGACTTGATTGCTGGTCTGAACTGAACTGACCATCTTTCTGCAGCTGTGAATCAGAACAACTTATTTAACTGCTCTGAATAAATCGGTGATGCATTGTTGATACATTGACTCCAATATCAATTAAATAAAAATGGTAAATGATGATAAAATGAAGGAAAATATGTTTGATGAAGAACCTTAAAATTGAAAATAAATGAAAATGAAACTGAATAACCTCTGCAAGTTCCTCAGCAGCTCCAGTAAGGACTCTAACAGTTCTAGTAACAATAGGGTCACCTCCTTTGCCCGCAGGAGGATACTCTGTCACCTCCACAATCTCTGTAACAATCGTCTCTGTCACCTCTGTGACTTCAGTGACCTCTCGAGTGTTCAGAGGCTTCCAGGACCAGGGACTTCCAGAATCCCTTCTCTGCAGGCTGCCTCTCCTGTCCACGGACCCATACTGACTCAGGGGGGACCTTCTATACTCCGGAATATTACACCTTCTGGGCAAAGACTCATTTCTTGGTGTTTTTACTGGGGATGGAGTGCTTCGCCAGGCGTTGTCCAGAGTGCTGGTCGTGGTGACAGTAGGGGCTGGGGAACTCCTCTGCTTTTCCGGTGTTGGAGTTTGTCGAAGAGCCTCTTCCACGTCCTCTTTTCTTGTCTCTTCTTTAGGAGGCTCTGGGAGCGGCCATTCACTCCCTTGCTGGTAGCATTCTTTCAAGACACTCTCATCTGACTTAACTTGTTTGGACTTTTGTCCCAAACAGCTAGGTCTGCTAATGAGGTTACCCATGATTCTTCAAATCCACGGGTTAATCAGGTCCCTGTGCCATACATACAGGTGTTGCCTAAACTACCTACAACACAAGAAAGTTAATGAACAACTTCAACACAATGAGAAGATACTTTTCTTAAACAGTGAAAACACCAATATATTTTCAAGGAAACAGTATTAGTCTCCACTGCAGTTTTCAAAAGAGATTCATCCAGCTCTGACAAAGACCTCTGAGCTTAAATCTCAATTAGATTCCTTGCTGTCCTACAAAGGAGAGTCTTTTACCAATGTCACACCAACAAACACCACCATCATTATTTATACGGCAGAGACAGTAGCACTTGACTGAGGCTCTGTCCTGACCGAGAGGGGCCAGATTACTGCGGGAGAACTACAACATGAACACAGAATTGCTAGTACTATCCATACAAATTCAACTGACAAGCCTGTTTATGAGGGCAGTCTCCTCCAGAATACCCACAGCTCCTCCTGGCAGCCACAGCCCCGGTCCTCTGCCAAGACTATCCCCGGGATGGCCCTGGGAAACCATTCAACTCCTGATCAAATATGACAGGCATGGAAATGCTCCTTCATTTCTTTGCCACAAAAGAATGAACAGTGTTTTTTTTAGTGCACGTGTTCATGGTTTACTGGGAAACACAGACCACATGCCTGAGGAGCGGGACAGCGATGAACACGTAGACACACACCGAGTTTAATGTGCAGAAACACTTCTTCAGTGATATATATATATATATATATATATATATATATATATATATATATATATATATATATATATATATATATATATACTGTATATATATATATATATATATATTATTTAAATGTGTGTGGTTGAAATTCATGCAGGCCTTTACTAGGGATTTACTAGTTTGGCCAAATTACTGTCCTGACAAACAGGAAATGTACATGTTTGCCAATTAAAATTTTACATGCTGCTTTGTGTGAATTGCAATACCGAAATTATAAAAAAAGAAAACAGTGCTGTTTCAGTGTTCATGGAATCTGTTTGAAGATTGCAGGTGGTAAGTGAATATGCAATCTGTTCAGAGAAGAAAGATTGATTTCTTTGTTGCAAATATATCTTCTAAAATGTACCGTTCATATTGATAATGTCTGCACACAGTTTGTCTTTGTTGAGATCTCTTCTGAAAGTACTGGAGACGTGGACTGTTTTGAAAGAGAAAAATCTAAGAAAAGTCTCCATTTGCTAAAATGGCAGACAAAAGCAGACAAAATCAGAAAAATACCTCACAAATTCACAAAGCTTTTATTTTATAGAACGTAATGACATGTTGGCCTTTGGGTTGAAGGCTTTGTTTGTGCAGGAAATACAGAGCTCTGTTGAATCCAGATAAGAGTGCTTGTTAATTGCACAGGTGATCTGGGTCAGTCCAGGTCATTGTGGTTCACTGCATGCTAATAGCGGGTGCTGAGGGATCTGGCTCCAGACAGCAGACAGACCCAGTGTTTCTAAATCACTGGAGCAGAAGACTTAGTATCAGCCCACATTCTAGCAGGGTGGATTAGTTTGAATAATGTGTGAATTGACATTGCTAACACGTGACAGGCAATACTGTAATGATGAGTTTGATGCTCTAGCTTATAAATTGATTGAACTAAACAATTACTGAGATCTCTATGAAATTGCTTTATTCAAGAGACTCAATGGTCATGCATTTGCAACACTAGCAGAGATACTGGTGAATACTAAACATATGGCTTGTAAGAAACATTTATCTTCATTCGGTTTCCATAAAATTAGTACATAAAGCTATACAATCTATGGAATCAATCTGAACAGTATCACCATTGACAAATGTACTTCCTCAAATCAAGTTTAATTATATTAAGTCTTTCCATCCATCTCACACCCAGTCTAAATCCTTGATGAATTACTCAAGGAGGATGGGAGTGAGGTTTAAGCAATAATGTCGAAACAGCCAGTGATGATGTAAGAGCAGTTACACAACAATCATTTGAATATTAAGATTTACAAGCATTATCTAACCTGCTGTGACTGTTAAATAACATTATACACCCCAGTGTTGAATATTTTAATAGTGGTGATGCCGTCTTCTGCATGTGAACCCCGTCTCAAAAGACCAGTTTAGGGTAGAATGAATTCCAGACAGGTTTATGATGGATGTTTGTATGGTGCTGGTCTAGCTGCTGTAAACCTGAACAGATGATGTCGGTCTTTCTGATGATTCTGTCTTGACCATTGAAGTCTCGCTGGTTAAGCCTATCAAGAAACCTTGTTGTAGTAGCATACTAACATCCACCAACCTCCAAATAATAAATGAAATGAATCAAAGCTTGAGATAAATAATACCGATTGATCCACCTTTGCATGTTTATCCATGCTTATTTGAACCAGCCGTCTTCTTAACCCAATTGAATGTTTTCTCTCAATTAAGACCACCCTGTGTAGCCTCTTGATATTGATTTATGAGGCATGTCACAGACTGGCCCCCCAGTGAGCTAGATAAACCCCTGTGATGGACAGCTTTGTGCATCAACAATCCATAAAGCTTGGTTAATATAGTCTCATCTCTTACAACAACTGAGTCAAACTGAAAGATTCTTCTGTCATATTCATACTGAATGGTGTGTCAAACAAATAAAGGCATCAGAGATGCTCCACTCTGCCTGTAATGGGTGTGTGTACTGTCAGAAAGCACCATGACCAATCCTAATCTGACCTCAGTATGGCAGACAGACGGTGTATACTGGTGTAATGCCACGTTCTGCTGGGGATTTAACTCATGTATTGAACAGCGAGAGTGGTGGCTCTCTTGGGATGTACTTATGTCTTTTTATGGATTTCTTATAGTCATAAATCAACTCTTTCTGTTTAGGGAGTGATCATGATAATGGTCTCTCTAATTAAAGAGGAGAACCACTAGAAACATAAGAGTATCTGGTGTTAAGTGTATGTATAAATGCATAACATGAATGAACTCCATTATAAGGCATAATTAATGCACTATTTTTTATTTTTTAAACTGATTTTATACTTTAGTCAACATGTTGAAATAGAATCTAAAAGTTTATTCATAAGGTTTATACTAATAATGAATCTGAATGGATCCAATGATGATGGTTCAATGAATAAACCATGTGAATGTTCTAATTAAAAACAATGAAAAGATACTCACAGAACAGTGAACGCGGTCACACACAGCAGCACATAAACTATTTACATCCAAATCCTCGCAAGCTGTTTTACCCACACCAATTTTGAGCCATAATCCTCCTCAGTGACATTCAAGTGGTTCTGTTAGCATCACTGTCTCCCTGCATCCAGAGTATCTGCTGGTTTCAGTGAGAAAGTTTCAATGAGCCCAGAAAGAGGTGGCCGTTGTGACGGTTGGAGTCTCGGTGGTGCATACTTACTCTTGTGCATAGAGGAGGACAAACGGCTAACTGGACAATTCCACAAGTTCCTCCGTCATCATTCAAACAGGAGAACAAAAAACCTGTCTTCTCTCAGCATCCTTTCAGAGGCCTTCCTTTGCAGACGTATAAACATGCGAAACCTTCACATTCACTTGCTCAAACAGGACTTCACTTACTCACAAATCCCGGTTTAAACACACACACTTTATGCAAGATGACCCATGCTTTTCCGTCGCCCACAGCCACAAGCAAACAATGTCCCTCTCTCCCTCCGGCTGCCCCCTCCCATCAGCGGTATTCTCTCTCTCTTGCCTTTGTTGTGCACAGTCCCATAGAGGAATTCTTCGCTGAAGCTGTTCAGATGCTGGAAAAGTCCTGTATGCTGTGTTTCAAGGTCCAGGATAGTAGGTGTTCCCCATCCGGAGGTTTTGGTAGAGTTATAAGTCGGCAGCCTGTTGTGTGAACTCTTGTGCCAGGCATTTAGACAGAGGAGCAGTCCCTTCACCTCCCTCTTTCCCTCCCAGCGTTAGCCCCTCCCCCAGCTCCTCTTTTGGCTCACAAACTCTGCTTCAAATGAAAACGAGGAGGATAAAAAGCTTTCTAAAGACCCCCAGGCTGCTCCCGAACATTCACATGTTAAGTGACAGCTGCCTCCAGCCCCTCGTTCTCATTTTTCCCTCTTTCTCCGGGGCAGACCGAGGCGGGCTACAAAAGGAGGGACCCTGAGCCAACCATCCCGCACACAAAACCCCAATCACCATTCAAAGCCCCCGCCACAGCTACAAAGACGACTAATTACTGTAAGACATCTATGATTGCTTTCAAGTCACTTTCAGTCCCGAATTTGCCAAACAAACAAAGAACAGTAGAGAAATCAGTAGAGCGGAGGACCTGGCCGCGTCTGGATGAGTTTCATGGGAGTCGCGTGATGCTGCGTCTACACTTCTGGAGTCTTTTCTGCTCCACTGCTGCTCGAGAACAGAAGGTTCAATCGCCACTATGTCTGTAGGTGTCAGATCTCAAATAATCCCTGTGACTGGTTCCCATGGGGGACGCGAGGGAGAGTGAGGACAGGTGTATATAGCAGGTGCAGTGAGGAGGACGGGGAGGGGGAGGAGACTCAGGTGTGTAACAAACACACAATCCCCCCATTCTTTTACCACACAAAGAGACTACCCAACCCCTGCACTGCTACTTATCCCCCATCTCACACAAGACTCAATTGCTCAATAGAACAGGTCACTAACATATGAGAGAGAAATGGAAGTCCTTGTGATGCCACTATGTCAATTTACATTCAGTGGCCCTGAAACAAGCCACACTTCAAAATGCATGATGTCATTGCAGTAGATACAAAGAAGACTTTTTTTTTTTTATCAATTACAATAAAACAAGCAAACTTTTATGCAAAGCATTCTACAAAAATACTCTTTTTATTTTACAAATATGCAATACACTTATAAACAATGTGCTTTCCAAAATGACTGTCTAGCAGTGGACACTTGAGTGAACTTCAATACATCCTCTAAAAACCACCAACTGATTCAGAACTGTATCCACCTTCCTTTTAACATAAGAGCATGGCTTCCAGTCTCATCCGCTTACAACTTGTTATGCTGCTTGATATTGCAAACTGGTATTTATTATATTATTTTCTGTAGTATAAGGTACTGTCAGAATTCTAAACACTGTTTTGTAGCACAGGTAGTTTTATCGCTTACTGCATTTTGATATCCTTTTAGTTATTTACCCATAACGGATAATGAACTGTAAATCTTGCACATACTTTACACTGAAAATAAAATGAATAAAAAATAAAATGGATTACAGTGTTTTTATAACTGTGAACTAAAACTATTAAAATGTTGTTAATTGAAATAAACCTAAAAATAGAAAAATATATATAGATATTAGAAGAAAACTTAAAACATTTTGCCTTGGCAACTTACTGATAGAAATATCAAAAAGAAAAAAAAAACGAATAAAAATGAAAAACAACAAAATTACTGAAATCACTTCAACTAAAATTTAAATTAAAGCAAAAATTATAAAGCCAAAAGCTGACTCCAGATATTAATGAATTCTGTAATATAATAAATAAAAAATTACTAATATTACATTGGTATAAGAAACCTTTGGTATAAGAAAATCTGGTTCTTAAAATTTATTTTTATTTACCTTTTACTGTTATGATATTAAAGGAGGCATGTTGCCACTTTCCTGACCCTTTCTTGCAATTCTAAACTTAAAATTCTTGGTTTGTATCCTTCTTTCTCACAGTTTAAATGACTGTATATGTCTCACAATGCCAAGGCATAAAAAAGATAATTGTGACATTTTACTGTATTTCACAATTGTAACTTTTTTTTTCCTCACAGTTGCAAGTTTATCTCTTACAATTCTTCTCAATTTATTCTCAGAATTGTGAGTTGATATATCTTGCAATTGAAATTTTGGCATTATATCTTGAAATTCTGAGAAAGAAGAAATAATTCAAGGTTTGTGCTGCCAGTGTCAGGTGTCACAGCACTGAGTGTGTTCTTCTGTTGGTGTAAATGTGTTATAGTCTTGCTCCATCTCCTGTCGACAGGCAGTGTAAATGATCACAGAATACAGTGAGTGTAAGAATGTGAGTCTTGACCTTGAGCGTAATGATGGTGAGAGAAGACACCACCCACACACCCACCCAACTGAAGAGAGGGGCATCGCCCAGAAAACAGGGGTGTGGAATGAGGAAGAGAGGAGAAAAGAGATGAAAGCTCATGAGAGAGTAGCAGAGTGCACACATCCTCTTTATGATGATGAATGTGTATTTCTAATTCAGTAGGGACCTGCAGAAGAGGGGACGACACGGCCACTACTCTAACCACAGCACTTCAATTATTAACCCCGTCCCATCCCCCTACTGAGACAGCCCGCAAAATAAAACAGACAAAAGGAGGAGACCAGGAAAAAAAGAGGAGCAACAATGCCTGTCACCCTGACTGTCCTGGGAAAGGGAATTCAGCGCTGTGAACCCAGGAGGTCAAGATATTTAACCTGACCGGGCTCTTAAACAGAGACAGGACATCAGTGTCTGTCCTGAGTTATGGTCCCAAAGCAGACCACCTCTGAAATTCTGTTTTTGTGATTCACACGGCAAGAATTTGCATTTTCTAGATCAGATTTTAAAAGATTTAAAAAGTTGGAATTGCGAGATATAATGCAAGAATTGCAATCGCAAGATATGAAGAAAAGTCAGAATTGTGAGATAAAATAAAATAAAATGCATCACGGTTTTCATAAAAATATTGTGCAGCACAAATGCTTTCAACGTTGATAATAATCAGAAATGAGCAGTAAATCATCATATTAGATTGATTTCTGAATACCGCGTGACATACAGCTGTACATCACAGAAATAAATTACATTTTACAGTACAACAGTAAACAGTTATTTTAAATAGAAATAATATTTCACAATTTTACTGTATTTTGATCAAATAAATACAGTCTTGTTGAGCAGAAGACACTTACTGATTAAAGGCAAGCTTTTAAATAGTCTTTGATTTCCTCTCTTATTCTGCATTTTTTGGGTATAGCTCTTTTATCATGTTTTGTGTTTTATTGGACACTAAAAATGGCTCATTAAATGATAGTTACATGATATAACAACCCATATGATAAATATAAACAAAGAATTCCATTTAAGTAATTATGATATAATGATATGATATAATACAGAGACAAAATCAAAGAAAGAGTACAGTTATCTCCACTTTTGGCACTGCTGTACTGCCATAATATACCATTATATATAACGTATATACTTGTAGTTTCCCCCAAAATCCATATCTTTTAAAAATGACTCTATAAAAGCTGTGATATGAGCTCTGCTAATTCAGCTCAGATCTATTGTCTGCTGCACATGTGGCTCGTATGTTCAGAGAGCTCAGATGAATCAGCGTAATGCCAAATGGGTTGCAGATGTGGCCAAATGTGATCACGGGTCCCCTGTGTGTAAGTACCCAGAGACCCCTAAAGTGGATTAATCCTACAGACATGTTCTCCTCCCCCACTACTCCTGCTTCAAATCAAATAACACACAGTGGCTCCTCCAGTACATAATTAGCACCTCAGTCCGTGAGCCTGCCTGAAGATTCATGAAAAACTACACACTGATCTCCTTTGGGCAGCGAAATCAAAGTGTCAGTCCACAAACACAGGGATGTGTCACTGTAACGGTCACTTCCCAAAACACACTGATGCTGACTGGCTCATTGTCAAGGGCTTCCCTGCTGGGATACTGGAAATGAAACACATGGGGAGACAAAAGAGGCTGACAGAACGCTCAAGTAGTGAGTAAACAACAGTCATGTTACCCTTCTGAGTTATTTTACAAGCTACTAAGACAGTCGCTGTATATATTGACACAATTTAAGAGCCAATAACCTTTTTTTAATACGTGACCCTGGAGCACAAACCAGTCTTAAGTCACAGGGGTATATTTGTAACAGTAGCAAAAAATAAATGGTACGGGTGAAAACTATTGATTTTCTCAATTAGGGCCCCTGTTTTCAACCAAAACAGATAAATGTTCAAATAAACAACAAATTAAAGACCACATAAACTTAGATAACAACCTGATATTTTAGGAATATTGTGATTTTGCTTTATAAAATGCTACATAAGGAATCAAAATATCGTTGTAACTAAATACATTTTTGAACAGCTTAATTTACATGAATCGCCCCAAAAAATGTAAAACACAAAATAAGTTTAATAAGATAATTATAATAATAATTTACATTTTATTATGAACAATAAAATACAGTGTGCTATATGGTTGCTGTATGTTCAGTGTTGCATGAATAATACAGTTATGAATAATAAGTAAAAGCAATTATTTTGCCTCTAACCCATTTTTTTTCTGGTAGCACTTTGAAATCAATTTTTACATTAGTTAACAAACTAAAATGAAATTTACTAAAATGTTAATATTATGTTATTAAAATCAAAAGTTGTATCTGTTAATATTATTTAATGGAGCTGAGCTAACACGGACTAACAATGACCAGATTATAACAAAAATGAAATAAAATACATGTATTGCTCATTGTCTGTTAGTTAATGCATCATTAATTACAGGAAACTTATTGTAAAGTAACCAATCTTCTTTGAAAGGTGCATGAACATTACTAATGCACTTGTGTCCCCTCCAAAGTTTATGTAGTCAGGATACAACAATAAATAGGCTATTTACTGAAACAGTGAACACGTTTGAAAAACTCTGTATGCAAGTAAAGGAGTGGTGAAGTGTGTTTCTGTGCAGAGCTGATGTTTGTGGCTGTCATTATAAGGGTAGAGACGGGCTAAAGGAGACCACGCTGTGCTGTAACCCTTCACCCTGCTCTGTTTCAGGTTATGTGCGCGAGGCTCATTTGAGATGCAGAGTTTGCCACAGACACACAAAGACTCCACCGTTAGGAAGCAATGGATGAGGCCCTGGGCAAGAATCAGAGCCACTGACTCCGACCAGCAAACAACACTTTACAATTAGCCAAAACCAAAATCTAACAGAACGTTTTACTAATTAAATTTGATAAGACAAGTGACAAAGCTCCTACTCATACTAACAATGAGTTTTAGCTGTTAATCATTTAGACAGACAGATGATTCCTTAAATCACGTTTGTTGTTGAGGAGAGATGTTCTGGGACTTAAAGTGATCAGACTTATTCACCTGCAAACAAAACAACGTGCCACAATCCCACAGACTGACATAGAGAGAGGAACCTGAGCCATATTCACAGATCACAGGAACACTTTTGAGCAAGCTACCACACAGAACACCTCGGCAACCACATAGCAACCTGATAAAATCCCAATCAGAACACCTAAGCAACACCCTGCCAACTATCCTCAGCAGCTTAGCTTAGCATCATAGCAGTGTGATATGAAGGGGATTCCTCTCGCAATTCAAATCACAATTGTAAGTTATAAAATCTAATTCAGAGAAAAAGAGTGACTTTTTAATATCTCACAACTGCTTGTCAAATGTTGTGCAGTTCTGAGAAAAAAAGTCTGAATTGTAAGATATAAACTCACGATTATATCACGCAGTTCTAAGAAAAAAGTCACATATGTGAGATACAATCTCGCAACTGTGAGAAAAAAATTGTCAGAATTGTGAAATAAGTCCCAATTACCATTTTATTTTATTTTTTTATTATTCAGTTGTAGAAACAGGCTTCCATACTGCAGGTTTTCAAAAACATTTTTTTAAACATAATTTCAACTTTTATAAAATAATTCAGATTTCCTGCAATCCTGACTTTTTTTTTTTTCAATTCAGAGTTGAAAAAAGTTTACTTTTTTTTTTTATTCCTTGGTGGAAACAAACAGGTGTGACTTTTTCTCATAATTCTGAATTCTGAGTTTATTTCTCACAATTTTGAGATTTACTATTACTTTATTTATTTATTTTTAATCCTTTGGCAGAAATAAGCCTCCATATGTTTCTTTGTAGAGCAAAACTAGTCCAAGACTGGCAGTGGACGGCTCAAATACTGTTGTGAGAGAGAGACAGTGAAGAGATGAAACACAGAGGAGTGTTACAACATTGGCATTGTGGACAGATAAGAGAAGGTCCACTGTAAGATGGTGTGTTTTCTCCGGTCCGTCAGCGTCTCATCAGAGTCTAATGTGCTTTCAGAGTGTTCTCTCATGTGTGTGCGGGGCCCCACACAAACCTGCACCCCGCTCTCCTCCAGCAGCCTCAACACAAAAGAGCTCTCCTCTGAGGAGCTGCACCTCGCTCCCCTCTCGCAGGACGGGTCCAGGGCTGGGGATTTATGGCTGGAGCTCAAGCATATTCTCTGAGCATATTTGATAGGGATGCTTATCCCATCACCATGGGGACAGTCAGTGTGTTACAAGCCTCACATCACCGCCTTTGATCAGCCCTTTTCTCATCAAAAAAGGCCCCTGCCCACACAATTACCCCACACCAAAGAGGCCTGCATATTCCGGATGTCCTCGAGATTTTTTTCTTTTTCATCTATTTTTATCCAGGTGGTCATGTTATAAGAATATTTCATACTTAAAGAAAAAAAAATACAAACAAAATCAAACACAACATACAGTCAACTTCTTACTTTTAGGATCATTAGTCTTCAATCTGAAGACATGAGCCACATGGCATAAATGTCTTTCCATTTGTCTCCAAACCTTTATCTTCATCTCCTTACAGTATGATGTCATGAGAAATGAGACGTGATGCTTCATCACAAGACAAAAGGATGGAAAGCCTGGGTGGAGACGGTCAAAGGCTGTCTCAATAACGGCACAAAAGAAACTTGAGCTTATTCAATATTCAGATAAAAAGCTGTTGTATAACGAGTAACAGAAGAAAATGAAAAAATGGCTATGAAGGTGTGAAGAGGGACCCAGAGGTCTAAAAGAGAAAACATTTACTGAAGACTATCTAGTAGTTGTTTCTTACTAATTTTAGGTTGCTGATTCCCTAAAATACTGCCAGTTTTGTTAAAGTATGTCACAGTTTGTAACAAAAAATGATGCACTGCACAGCAGTTTTGCTTTTAACAAGATTTTGTAAGGTGAATAAGTCTTAATGATTATTTATCAGTGGAAAAATCTGTCTCAAAGACATGATTTCTGTCCATCTCTGAGCCAGATAATTGGCTCTGAGCCTATCTGTTTAATTCTCAGCTCATTTTCACATCTATGAATGAATCTGAAGACACTATTTTTAAGCTGGATTTCCCTTTTCCCTTTTTTACCCTTTGCAGAAACTGTATGTGCTAGTAAGTTTTTACTGATATTTTTGGACTCCGCATCATCAAATTAGGTAACATCAGGCTTTTTTTTTTTTTGCGAATCGGCTGAATTTTTGTATTAAGTGATATTACATTTTAAAAGGGAGTGTTTTAGGAGTGTCGTCAGACTTGGGCCAGTGTCTGTGAGAGACTCACAGCAGGATCCGCTGGAGGGAGTCTCTTCTCCATGGTCTTCAGCCAGTGTCGCAGAGCCCTGATCTGACCTCTGAACTCACTCTGCCACTGACTCCACTCCTCTGAATCCATCCTAGCAACAGCACAAGAACACATTCACACCTCACTAAGTGCAGCGAGCAGAGCTGGAAGAAGACAGACGCTCAAAATACTGTATGTGTATCAAATATACGGTTTAGTGTTCACTGGAGACACCTGTTCTGGTCACTACATCAGAATTATACTTTTGTTCATTTTACTGTTACTCGCAAATGTACAAAATAATCATACAGGATGAGTAGACATGTCCAAATGTTTAATATAGCTATAAACACTGTTAGATGTAAGCTCAGACATGACCTACTGTATATTCTGAATGCATTACATTTGTGGAATTTAATTATTATTATTATTATATATATGGGCTTTATTATTAAATTAAAATGCAAAATGGACAGTTTATGGTTGGTTTACCCATACTGTCTTCTTTTCTGTGCAGGTGCTTCCTGAAACAGAGGGACACCAACCAAACACACATTTATTGAAATATTTTCATCTAGCTTATTAGTTTTTGTATGTAATTCCATCTCTCTGCTGAAGTGAAGACATACCGTAGCGCTGCCATCATGCGGAGAAAGGCACGGCATGGGCACAGTTAATGCAGGAGGAGCAGAGAGGCTGTCGGCAGTGTAATGACACAAAGACAGGCCATCCATAAATGTGTCTCCCTCTGGGTTCTGTCTTTCAGCCTACAGATGTAACATAGTGTCATCTGAGCCTGTCAATCAACTTCCCTGCCACCAGAGGACAGCATCCGTTTCTCTAACCGACACCATCATACTTCCTATCTGTATGTTTAAGTAGTCTGGTGATTGCTCACCTTTGGTTTCTAACTTCTCACTTTGTAACAGTATTCTGATACATGACTGCTAAAAATGTGTGTATTTACTGTTTATTGGAATGGCCGGGTGATATGAATGATCAACTAGATTAAGCACAGGATAAAAGTTAAAACACAAACTGTACGAAGTCTGGAACTGATCTTTCCAAAATAAATTTATTTACACTTACAGTGTATAGTGTTATTAACTCTTTATTACCAGTCTCTACTAAGGGAAAAGTTCTTCCACCAGTTACAGTAGTATTTCATACATCTTTTACTCATAAAATCATGGTGAAAATTCAAAAATCTATTCTTCATCTTTTTAGAACACTTTAAAGCGAGTTAGTAAAACATGCAAAAAAAATATTTTACATAAACATAAAAAAAATCAAAATAAAATAAGAAGAGAAAAGAAAAGAAAAAAAGTCAAGTAGTTTCAAAAGACACAACAGTTCAATTAATATAAAAACAAGCAAAGAAATACATGGGAGGCAACAAATGACCAAAACATGTTTTTTTTCTTTCTTTTTTTTTTTTTTTTTTGGCACAGGCAATGTAAAAATGAAAAATGAAGTTGTCGTACACTAAATGAGCCAAAATACATTCAGTTAAAGATGTAATCTGCATTTATTTCTATTATGTAAATGTGTAATGGAATACAAGGATTTGCAAAATGCATTAAATGTTTTATTTTAAAACTCATGTTGGGGCTAGAAACCATGTAGGCAGTAGAACTCAGAGATTCTACATTAAGATAAATTTAATGGATCCAATTCTATTGTTGTTTTGAATTATTTTGTGTAAACTCCAAAGTCCAGCTCCCAGCTGATGAAAACAGGAGCAGTCCACTAAAGTGTCAGTTCTTGATATGATTTCCAAGGCAAACTTCAAGGTAGCCCTAGCCTCTAGTGTCTTCATGCAAATGGCAGATGCAAAGGTAGGAGGAAACCCTCAGTGAGGCTCTAAAAACAACATTAAAAATATAATATGAAGCAACAAAATAATAAAAGGAAAACAAAACAGTGCATGAAGGGAAACAAAAATATACTTGGTATCAAACATACAGTAGGTACATACAATACAAAATCATAGAGAGGTGATGAATTTTTAATAAATACCTGAATATTTAAGGATGTGGGCTGCTGATGGGCATCATTTATCTCACAATCCAAGACCAAATTTGTGGAATCATCAAGTTGTCTGTATTTTGTATTTGATGATCTCTGTGAGAGAGAGAGAAAACAAAGACAAAACCCACAGTATAAATGACAAGAACTATTATATGGCTTAATGCTGTCAAAAAATCCTTTAGAAAAAGCAGACATATAGTATGCCATTAAACTTAATAAAAAATAAGCTTCTCAGGATTGCACAAACTTCTTCTACAGCAGCGGTTTTTGAAAGCACAATTGTAGAACTGATTAAAATAGGTGTTAAAACAATACAAAGAATTTTGAAAAGTAAAATCAGTGTGGTCATTAGGAAACAGCAGCAATAAATGTAAATTTAGTTCAACTTACAAGTACTACATTTCATCCAGATCTGTCCAGATGTTATGAGTGAGGAATGGATCAGACACCTGAGCCATCTGAAATCTTCATTGGATATCACATCAGTGGAGCACTGACAGTAAAACTGGGCCTTGGGGACTTCTTTATGGGGAAGTCAGGAGTTTTAAAGAAAGATTTTACGGAGGGACTGGATCCAGTAAATGAAAAATGGACTTTCATAATAAAAAACAAACAAACAAACAAAAAACATCCAGTTTCAGGGGACAGTAAAACTGGCTTGTTGGACAAAGTGCTTGCTCCTCCTTTAATGTTTATGTATGTTTATGTAAAGGTGTAGTGTTGTTTTACATTCTGTGAAACAAGCTGCAACTTTTATTTGCTAGGATGGCTAGCAGCCTCTAATATATCCATCTATCAAATCTATACAAATATGTAACATAATCACACGCTTTGTTAATCAAATTATTTTTTTTTTGTAAAACCTGGTATATTTTCTGGTACATTATCCTGAAATGAACCCAAGTATAAAAAGAATTTCCTAAAATAGCACATAAAAAAGCAATAATAAGTGATATTAAATACAGTCTAATAAGTTTGATTAAAATAATAATAATTATTATTATTTAGATGCTGTACTAAGTATAAAATAAGAAAAGAAATACGAATAGAAAGAATAACTGTATGAACTGAAATAAACCAAAAATAGACAACTTGATTAACCAGGAAATAGCTATTAAGCATCCAAAATACATAAAATGGGAATTTAACCATAATCAGACAAAAATATACTGGTAGTTTTTGGAATGCATTTTCCTATACCAAACACATGCAAAGATGAATAAAGCGATTAATATTTTCTCTAATTAATATCTGTGTATTATGTAAGTGTAGTGACAGAGTCAGCACTCATATGAAAGCTGCAGGACCATGTTTTAGGTTTATTGGGAGGTCCGGCTTTAAAATCTGCGGCTGTAACCAGAGGAAGTATATGAGGATGAGGAGAAGTTCATGGTGAATCCAGAGCCAGTAGCATCAATGCTCCCTCTTCTTGAACCTGACCTAGAGCCTGTCCTGGATCCAGACCGTGAACCAGAAGCAGATGCAGAACCACTGACATTGTAGGGACTGTAGAGACCTTTACTGGATGTTGATGAAGCTTCCAGAAGCCTAAGGCCAGATCCCTCTTCAACCATGCTTCTATCCATGGCATCTTTGTAAGAGATCTTCAGTTTGGTTTTGGGACACGTAAGATATTTAGAGTAAGCACTCACATCTCTGAGCTTTTGTGCTGTACGGACATCAATAGAACCTTTCCTGATTGCCTCCTCTAGGGAGATTCGTCCCTCAACCTCTGCCTCAATAAGGCCACCGGTGAGATACTGCACTTCCAGGAAACGTTGCCCTGCCTCATAGTAGAGCCAGCCTTTCTTGAGAGCCTGAGCAGCAGACATTCTGACTTTAGTGCGAGGATCCTCAAATCCATGGAAAGCTTTTTGGGCTAAGTTGAGTCTGTCAATCATTATTTTGTCTATAAGACCCTTCTCGGTCGCTTCGGCAACTGATAATTTCTCTCCAGTAGATGGGTCTATTATGCCACCAGTGCAAGCCTGAGCCTCCAACAGTCTCTGACCAGTTATAGAATCCACTAAGTTCCTACGCATGGCTTCAGTGATGGAAACTTTTTCAAGGCTATCTGTATCAAGGATTCCAGCCACAGGACCAGTCTCCTCAGTTGGATCATTCCATACAGTTGCAGGTGTTTTGATGGAAGGTATAGGGCTCATTGGATAAGAGGAGGTGGATCCAATGGAAGATGATCGGGAACGAAAGCCACTCATGTTTCCAGATAACATATCAGCAAATTCTGTGATGGAAAGGGTGCCGGAGCGGTACTGCTCAATTGCACTCTGGTCAATAAGGCCTCTTGCAATAGCATCATCAATGTCATACTGTCGACCTGATCTCCGGTCAATGAGTATAGACTTCTCTACCCCTTCTGATGATGTCATTGTGATTTCTTCCCATTCACACTCTTGCTCCGAAAGTTCAATGTAAGTCTGATGGTCAATTAGCCCTTTGCGATAGGCTTCATACACAGACATTTCTTTGCCTGAGTCTGGATCCACAATGACGACTCTGCGTTTGCGAACTGAGGATTTGGACGAAGCCTTTGTCTCGCGTTTCTTTTCTTTAAGAACCAAGAGCACAAGACCTGTGTCTGGGTCCTCTAAACACTTTTCCATCAGTTGCAGGTAGGTAAGATTCTCCTCTGTGTTTGGGTCAAAGAAGCCCTTGGTGTCATCTGATGGGTCACTGAGGATCTCGTTCATCTCCTCATCAAAAAAGCCTCGGTTGTAGGCCACTTCAACCG
The DNA here is from genome assembly GCF_003368295.1 of Carassius auratus. Taxonomy (NCBI): domain Eukaryota; kingdom Metazoa; phylum Chordata; class Actinopteri; order Cypriniformes; family Cyprinidae; genus Carassius; species Carassius auratus. Next base: position 10,242,599 of record NC_039283.1, read on the forward strand.
GCAATCGGTGACTCTGCTCTGGGTCAATGATTCCTCCAGTAGCAATCTGGGCTTCAAGAAGACGGATTCCATGGTCTCTCAAAATCAGGCCCTTTTTCATTGCCTGGAACAGTGAGATCATTTTGCCTGTATAAGGATCTCTATAGCCAGTCACAGCTCTCTCGGCAGACAGTAGCTTGTCTTTGAACTCTGGGCCGACGATTCCCATCTTGACTGCTTCATTTACAGTTAACTTGAGGTTCTTGATAGGGTCAATGATATAACCCGTGGCTGCTTGAGCTTCCAGCAGCTCGAAAGCAGTGCCTGGCCTGATCATATTCTTTTTCATGGCTTGGTAGATAGATAGACGGTCTTTAGTAGACTCCACAAACACACCAGCAATACAGCTTGAGCCCTCAATATATTTTCGCAAGCTATTGCTCACCTCCTCCACTGTTAGTAGTCCCTCATTAAGTTTTCTGACTGTTTGTTCATCAATGATTTTTGAGCGGAATAACTCTTCTATTGTAATTTCTTTTCTGAGACCTTTGAAGACCAGACTTTTGTCTCTTAGAGAAAACAGATATAAACCATCCTTGTCTAACTTGCATCTTTTCAGAAGCTGAGAATATGAAACTTTTTCATCATTCAATGGGTCAACATATCCTTTAACCTCATCTGAGAGCTTTTCATTTGTCTCTTTGTTAATATATCCACGTTGTATGGCAATCTCCGTTGGCAAGTGGAAGTTATATTCTGGATCAATGATACCACCTGTTGCTGTCTGAGCTTCAAGAAGCCTTAGGGCATAGTCCTCTAGGACAAGGTCCTTTTTCATTGCTTGGAAGAGGGAGACAACCTTTCCACTATATGGATCCTTATAGCCAGTGACTGCTCTCTCTGCAGACAGGAGCTTATCATGAAGTTCTGGGCCCACCACACCTTTGCGCACTGCTTCATCTACAGTGAGCATTTCATTCCTGATGGGATCGATAATGAATCCAGTGGCTGCTTGAGCCTCCAAGAGGGCAATTGCAATGTCTGGCTTCATCAGCTCTCTTTTCATCGCTTGATAAATGCTGATCTTGGATTTTGAATCAGTTACCACACCAGCAACACTTCCAGTTCCATACAAATACTGCTTAACACTTTGCATCTCCATGACATCACGCATAGTCTTATTCTCTTTCTTCAACAGGTTGTAGGTCTCAAGGTCAATAATGCGGGCATTGTACAGATCTTCAATAGTTATTTGACGTCTTCTTGTGCTGCCAGTCTGGGTGCTCCCCCCTTTAATGATCTCCTTCTGCTCCAGAATCTCAATTATAATGATTATCATTCGTTCCTTTGTTAAATTGCCAGAGCGATATTCTTCTAGAAGCCGATCCCTCTGATCTCCAGGTAGTAAATTTGAATTCATGACATCCCAGAGAGACATAGAGCCCTGACCTTCAATGGGTATATCAATCTGTGTATTAGATAGATCACTCTGGGTTTGTTCTTCACTGTAAAGGTACGTCTTCTCCACAACCGTTGGGGCCTGTGGTTTGGAGAGCTTTAGTAGATTTAAGCCTGTATCAGGATCGGCCATGCACTTGTCTTTCAACTGTTTGTATGATATGCTTTCATCAGATGCAGGGTCTGAGAAGTGCTTGCTTTCAGCAATACTGCTGGCCAGATGTTTGGTAAAATATCCACGCTGGATTGCAGTCTCAACAGGAATACGATGGCTGTTTACTGGATCAATAATTCCACCAGATGCCAGCTGGGCCTCCAAGAGTGGCATGGCATGTTCTTTTGGGATAAGGTCTTTCTCCATGGCTTGATATACGGAGATCTTATTGCCTGTGAATGGGTCTTTATATCCAGTGACAGCTTTTTCAGCAGAGAGAAGTTTCTCATGAAGCTCTGGGCCAACAATACCTGCTTTAACAGCATCATCCACAGTGAGACATTCATTTCTTGATGGATCCACAATAAATCCTGTGGCAGCTTGAGCTTCAAGCAAAGCAATGCCAGTGCTCTGTCTGAGGAATTTCTTTTTCATTGCTTCGTAGATGCTAACTTTCTCTTTTGTGGGCTCAAGGTAAACTCCAGCAATGCTCTCAGAGCCTTGGAGATACTTGTTGACTGAATTGTTTATGCTGACCTCTTTTGGAGACTTTTTACCTTGTTCCAGCAAATCATAGGTAACCTTGTCAATGATTTTGGAATCAAATAGTGACTTGGCTGGAACTGGTGCCCTAAGTCCTTTAAAGCAGCCCTCTTCTTGTTTCTTGGCATCTTTCTTAGTAACAATTTCAATTGAAATCTTTATAATCTTCTCAATTGTCATTTTCCCAGATCTATATTGCCTTATTAGGTCAAGCCTTTGCTCTTCAGTGATGTAGTCAGAGTTAATGAGCTCCCATAAGGTAACTTTTCTCCCTTTGAAAGGTCCACTGTGAACTTCAACAGCTGCCTGGGCCATTGCGTCTTTGGTCTGGGCATCAGTGTACTTCATCTCCTCTTTGGCATTGATGGCTTGTTCAGACAAAGGCAGAAGCTGAAGGCCAGTCTTTTTGTCAGTCACACATCGTTTATAAAGCTGTGGATAAGTGAGATATTCCTGAGTGTTTGGGTCAAAGTATCCCTTAACTTCATCACTTGGGCTGGTCAAAAACTTGTGAGTTGCATCATCACAGCAGCCCTTCAAGCAGGCAATGTCATGTGGAATGCGGTGACTTTGAACAGGATCAATGATGCCTCCGGTTGCTAGTTGTGCATCAAGCAGTCGAATTCCCTGTTCCTTCATGATCAAGTCTTTATTCATAGCCTCAAACAGAGAAATTGTTTTTCCAGTGTAAGGATCTTTATAGCCTGTGACAGCTCTCTCTGCAGACAGTAGTTTTTCATGAAGTTCTGGACCGACAACCCCTGCTTTGACAGCCTCATCTACTGTGAGTTGTTGGTTTTTAGCAGGATCTATGATATATCCTGTGGCAGCTTGTGCTTCCAAGAGATTAAGAGCAGGCCCAGGTCTCATCATGTCTCTTTTCATAGCATCATAAAAGGACATTGTTTGCTTGGTTGAGTTAATAATTACGCCAGCAATGCATTTAGTGCCTTTCAAGGCAATGCGCACATTCTCCATTTCAGACACATCTTTTACAAGCAGTTGTCCTTTCTGCAACTTATTATAGAGGTCTTTGTCAATGATTTTTGATTCAAGAAGTTTTGTAGCAGGTACAGGTGCTCTCAGGCCATCAAAGGCAAGTTCATTCTTTTTCTCTTTTTCCTCTGCCACAGTTAGAACAATTTTGATGATCTTTTCAACTGTAATTTTTCCAGTTTTGTACTGGCGGATAAGATCTTTTTTCTGGTCATCAGAGAAGTACTCAGAGTTTATAATCTCCCAGATGGTCACAGTCCTTCCTTTAAAACGGCCAAATGGCACAGACACTGTTGTCTTGTCAAACACATCTCTTGTTTCCTCATCTGTGAATACCCTGGCATTTAGAGCAGCCTCCTCAGAAATGGGCAAAAGAAGGAGCCCTGTTTCTGGATCAGTGACACACCTTTCTATTAGTTGCTGGTACGTCATATTTTCTTGGGTGTTTGGGTCATAGAATCCCTTGACATCATCTGTTGGATTTTGTAGGATTTTACTGGTGGCCACATCAAACTGACCCTGCTTATAGGCTGTTTCATTTGGCACACGATGACTATTTACTGGATCAATAATGCCACCTGTTGCTATCTGAGCCTCAAGCAACCTGATGGCATGATCCTCCCCAATGAGACCCTTCTTCATAGCTTCAAAGAGGGAGATCTTTGCCTCTGTGTATGGATCCTTGTAGCCAGTGACAGCTCTCTCTGCAGACAGCATCTTGTTGTGAAGTTCAGGTCCAATTAGACCCTCTTTAACTGCCTCATTGACAGAGAGTTTCTTGTTTTTAACTGGGTCTATTATGTATCCAGAAGCAGCCTGTGCCTCCAACAGCACAAGCCCTGTCCCAGGAGCAATCTTCTTCTCCTTGATGGCTTGATAGATGGGCATTTTTTGATTTGGATGAACAAGCAGGCCACTGATACAGTTCTTGCCCTCAAGAACTGTTTTAAGTTTGTCTGTCTGGCTGAGTTCTTCGACTGTGGTTTCACCATTCTGAAGCTTATCATAATCAATTTTGCTTAAAATACCTATTTCAAAAAGTCTACTTGCAGGCACCTTCTCACGAATGCCATCAAATGATAAGGGAGAGAAACTGTGTGTGCTGTCAACTTGATCAGAAATACTTTGACCATTGAGGACGTTTTGGCTTTTAGTGTGAATGTGAATCTCCTGGGTGATTTTTTGAGCAACTTCCAGCTGTTGAAGTTTCTCACGCAGTTTCTGGTTTTCCTCAGCAAGAATCCTTTCTTGTTCAAGCCTCTTCCTCTCAAGTTCATGCATTTCTTTCTGCTTGTTAAGCATCTCTTCTTCAGCCTCTTTCTGTTTTATCAGAGCAGCATCCATTGTGGCCTTTAGTTTAATCTTTTCATCCTCCATTTGTTTTCTTTGACGTTCCTGCTCATCTTTAAGGGCTTTTGACTTTTTGACCTCTTCTTCAAATTGGTTCTCCAACCTCTTCTTTTCATCCTCAATTAGTTTTTCCTTCTTCAACAGCATCTCCTTTTCTGACATAAATGTCTGCTGCAGAATAGTTTTCTCCTGTTTAATTTGTTCTTGCTGAGCATTCACCATCTGTAAAAGAAAAGAGACGATGAACAAAGTTAAAACAATGCTAAAAACATTCAAACAAATAATTTTCAATTATGTAAATATCCATTTAAAGATTAATCAGAAATGATTAGAGAATATAATTCAAGATTGGAAAATTCTTAACAAAAAAAAGAAAAAGAAAAAAATAACTGTATTAAAGCAATGTTAGTTTTTGGAGATAGGGTTAACAATGGCATAAGCAGCGATTTATGCCATCTTTTACACAATACCTCTTTGGACTTTTTCTGTAACTCTTCAGCCTCTTTTTTCAATTTTTCCTTCTCCTTCTCAAGATCAGCAATAGCTCTGCGCAAGTCATCTGCTTCTTTGTCACTCTTCAATCTCTGTATTTCCAATGTTTCAACAAATACATTTTTCTCTTTGGTGGCAAGCTCTGTCTCATGAAGTCGGGCGCTAATTACATCTGCCTGCTTCTTAAATTTCTTGGCTTCCTCCTCAGCTCTAGACTGGGCATCACTGAGCTGGGACACCTGAAGTCTAAGTTTCTCTGCCTCAGCTGTTATCTCCAACTGTCTTCTGCGCTCAGCCTCCAATGATTTTTGGAAGACCTCAGTTTCCTCTTCAAGCCGTTGCTGCATCAGTTGTTTGTCTTCAAGCAACTTTTGAGCTTGCTCTTGAGCAAGGTCTTTCTGTCTCTGTAGCATTTCTGCCTCTGCTCTAAGTTTAGAGGCCTCCTGAATGGCTTGCATCTTTTCTTTTAGCATCTTTTCAGCAAGTGCTCTTTGCTCGGCAAGGTCAGTCTCTGCAATATGTCTCATGCGAGCAGCCTCCTGGGTCTCAATGCTGAGCCTGGCAGCCTCCTCAGCAAGTTTTTTCATGTTCTCAGCCTCCTCGGCCAAGAATTTTTGAGTATTATCTTTGTCCCTCTGGATGAGACGTTGGTTCTCCTCTTCAATTCTGAGCTTGAGTTTGATGAGCTCCTCCATTTGAATCTTGACTTTGAACAGTTCCTCCTCTACCTGGGCTTTCTGTTTAACAGCATCGCTGACTTCGTCCTTCAGGCGATGAAGCTCCTCATCCAGGAGAGTCTTCTGTTTGTCTGTCTCATCCAGTCGCAGTTTCACTTTGGCAAGCTCTTGCTCAACCTGAGATTTCTGCTTAAGTGTCTGCTCTGCAAGTGTCTTCTGCCTAGCCATCTCCTCATCAGCTAGCTGTTTTTGTTTCAATGCTACTGCCTCTGCCTGGGCTCGCTTTTCTGCCTCTAGCTCTGCCTCTTTTCTGAGCCTCTCAGCATCTTCTTGGGCTTTGGCCTGATTGGCAGCCTCAACCTCGGCAGCCTGACGCTGACGGTCTGCTTCTTCTGCTTGTTGGCGGAGGAGAGCAGCCTCTTTCTCTGCCTTTTCTTTGGCCTTTTCTGCTTCTTGGGCAAGCTTTTTGGCTTTCTCAAACTCCTCCTTGAGCCTTTTCTGTACCAGGCTGTCCTCTTTCTGCTGAACTAGAACACTGTGGACTTGATGTTCAGCTGTAATTGCTTTCTCAGCAGCTTCTCTGGCAGCAAGTATTTGCCTCTCAGCTTCTTTATCAGCATCTTCTTTTTGCTTTCTGGCCTCATCAGCTTTCTTTTTGAGACGCTCAACCTCTTCTTGAGCAGCCTGGCGCTGTCGAGCTGCTTCCTGCTCTGCGGCAGTAATCTTTTTCAGTTTTTCTTCAGCCTCCCTTCTTCTGTTTTCTTCGTGAAGGGCCACCTTGCGCAACTTCTCAGCTTCCTCCTCAGCTCGCAGTTTGCTTTGTTGTGTTTCCTCTGCAATATTCTTCAGTTTATTTAGTTCAAGCTCCAAATCAAGCTTGCCAGATGAAGCCTTCTCAAAGTTAACTTTCAAGATACGAATCTCCTCTTCAACTACTCTTTTCTGTTTAAGAGTGTCATCCACAATTGTTTTCTGTCTATCTAATTCCATTTCAGAGGACTTCTTGAGCTGTTCGATCTTCTGATGAATGTCTTGCTTGTGCTGGCTTGCCTGATCTTCAAGAGCCTTTCTCTGGTAAGCCTCATCCTCAGCTTGCCTTCTCAGGCGTTCATTTTCGGCCTCTTTTTCTTTTAGAGCAATCTCTGCTTCAGTTTTCAAGCGAGTGGCCTCATTAATGGCAGCAAGTTTCTCTTTGAGAATTCTTTCAGCTTCTGCTCTCTGTCTCGCTGCTTCTTCCTCAGCAACCTGTCTCTGTCTCTTTGCCTCTTCAGCAATGGCACGGAGCTTGGCTGCTTCATCTGCAAGATCCCTCAGTTTAGCAGCTTCAGCCTCCAAGAGTTGTTTACTCTTTTCAGTGGTGGACATGCTCTCCTTCTCAGCTTTAGACTTCAGCTGCAAAAGTATGTCCATTTCACTTCTAACTTTGGAAAGCTCATCTTCAAGCTGCTTCCGCTGCTGCTCTGCAGCACTAATCTCATTCTTTAGACGGTACAGTTCATTGTCGAGCAGTGATCTCTGTTGCTCAGCATGATCAAAATCAGCCCTCAAGCGGATCAGCTCCTGCTCTGCGGAGAGTTTTTGTTGCGCTGTGCTCTCTGCCAGCTTCCTCTGCCGCTCTAGCTCTTGCTCAGCCATGTCTTTCTGTTTCAGGGCAGACTCTTCAGCTTTGGCCCGTTTTTTGGCCTCACGCTCAGCCTCGTCTTTCTGTTTTTCAGCCTCTTCCTGTGCAATAGTCTTTTTGTGGGCTTCTTCCTCTGCCTGGAGCCTTAGACGAAGGGCTTCATTGGCTTTTTGCCTCCACTTTTCAAGCTCTTTCTCAGCCTCCTCCCTTGCGTTGTCTGCCTCTTCCTGGTGCTTCTTGAGGCGTTCTGCCTCCTCCTGCAGTTGAACGACAGTCCCGTGTTTCTCTCGGAGTGACTCCTCAAGTTTAGATGTCTTTTCAACATAGGACATGCGCTTGCTCTGCAACTCAGCAGCAGCACTTTTCAGAGCTGCATCTTGAGCGAGCTTGATTTGTCTGGCTTTCTCAATCTCAGCATGCTTCATGTGTCTTTCTGCCTCCTCTGCTTGCATCTTGTGCTTCGCGAGGTCATCCAGGGCTTTCTGCTTCTGCCTGGCAGCCTCTCTTTCTGCTTCAGACTTCAGCTTTAACTCTTCCTCCGCCATCCGCTTCTTCTGGGTCTCCTCGTTAACCTGTTTACGAAGTTTCTCAGCCTCTTCATGAGCAGCTTTACGAAGTCTCTCTGCCTCAGCAGCCTTGTCTCTAAGCTGCCTCAGCTCATCCTCTGCAGTGGACTTTTGTTTCAGTGTAGTTTCTAGTTGAAGTCTTATGATGCGGATCTCTTCCTCTATCTTGACCCGGCTTTGTAAAGCCTCCTCCACTTGTTGGCTCTTTGATTTCATCTGTTGTTCAGAGATGTTTTTGAGCTCGTGAAGCTCCAGCTGGATGTTCTGTTTTTGCCTTTCAGCATCCACAGCAACAATCTCTCGCTTGCTAACCTCCTCTTGCATCATGAGCTTGAGCTCCTGTGCCTCTTTCTCCGCTTTGGCAATGGCCTTGGCATGAGCTTCAGCTAGCTGCTTCTGTTTCTCTAACTCTGCCTGCATCTCAGCAATTTTTTTCCTCTCTTCTGCTTTTAGTTTCTCAGCAGCTTTCTGTATTAGTGGAGGTAAATGGTAAAGAAATGTATGATTAAGATCAATCATGACAGGGTGTTAAAGGAGTAGTTTACCCAAAAATGAAAAGTCTGTCATTTTTACTCACTTTTATTCCAAACTTGTATTGACTGTCTACAATATTATAGGTTTACTTTTTTCCATAGAACACAAAAGGTGATATATATTGGCCACTCTTTTTAACATAATAGTAAATAATAACAAGAGATGTCAAAATCTTGATATACCTCTGAGATGACCCTCTGTTCTTCAAACAAAATAGCAGTACTTATGACTTGTGCACATTATCTGACTTCTGAAGCCAGAAGGAGCGGGGAAATCAACAAGTTGCTATTCACTGAAAATGTATTTACTGTTGTATTTTTTCAGTGAATAGTGACAATTTTTTATGCTATTGTATATTTAGAAATCTTGGAAGACAGCACAAGTTGGATGACTGTTAGTGTGTTTCATCACTTTTGAAGCTTGTAAACTTCAGATCCCATTTATTATTAAATGTTTCTCTTTTGTGTTCCATGGAGACAAGTAACACATTTGCGGTTTGGAATAATATGAGGAAATGCAAATGATGACAGAAGTTTGCATTTTTAAGTAAACTAAGTCTTTAAGTGTTAAGGTTATTATTTAGCTCAATGAAAGACAGGTTTAGATGCAATCATGACAAACAGGGTTAAGGTAAATTAACAGTCAATCATCATATCATATGCAATCATTTGGATTAAGTAAGATGATATGATTAATGTATGGAGACACAAGACTGCTTTAAAACACTATATCTCACAACATGCATGGGGGAGAAGCTACCAGACGGTGGCTCTATGTAAACCATATACAGCATTCCATTGAATCAAAATTATTTAAAAAATTCTGCTGAACAAAATAGAATGTAATCAATATGCTTTTGCTATACACTAGATGACTGGATGAAAATACAGTTAATACAAACTTTAAAGGTGCCATAGAATGCAAGTCATTTTTATAAGGTGTTTGAACACAGTTTTGTGAAAACAAGTAGCCTATAATGGTTAAAAATCCACTCACTCTGTGTTTTATTATTGCAAAAAATTATAAACCGTCTCTTTACACAAGCAGTTCCAGACTATGACGACATAATGTGTGAAAGTTCCGCCCATTTGTGATGCTCTCTGCCCTATTAACATCTACACAGCCCTGAGTGACAAGCTGCGGTCTGCCATTACTGTTCTCTTGCTGTAGCTGCTGGAGATACAATGTCAGAGCCAAAGAGCCATTAAAAGTGCTGTGTGGTGGGATGCACCAACGAACATAGGAGTCTCCATAGAACACTGAGGAGACGTTGGTTACATTTTACCTTCGAAGGAAATGTCCACTGGACTCTACTGCCTCACAATCGAGGGGCAGTTCAGAGTTGCTGGAGTTATGCAAAGATTGCTTCTGAAAGCAATCAAACGTCAAACTTGAAAAAAATATTCTCAGCTCTTTTCAACATTAATAATAATAATAATGATATAACAGTAAAGGTTTTTTATTTTTATTTTTTGTAGAAAATCTGATTGTAAAAAGGATTTCTGAAGGATTGTGTGACTGGAGTAATGATGCAAACAATTTGTTTGAAAGTAAGCTTTGATTTTTCCTAATAAACTGTTTAACTGCACTTGCAAGTGGATATTAAATTATGTTGTGGGATAATTAAATATATTATAAATAAACTACAAAAATATAATTATATACATTTATTTTGTCCTCACATTCTTTCTTGTAACTCCTCCCTCTCAGTGACACAGCTGACTGAAAGGATCATTATGCAGCTCATTATGCGAGCCTTTGTCTTCTCAGATGTTAATCACAATGATATTCATGATAGGTGACACCTACTCGCATATGACTTTTACCAACAAAAAGTGTCTTAGAAAATTTAAATCAATATATTGTTTTCTGTGAGTGAGTAAACACGATGGTTTTCACATAAATTAGAAAGAACAATTCTAGGCTATAAGCTCCAGTTCTCAAAAGTCCCAGGAACCAATGTTCTTTATGTGTTAATGGCCTTATTCAAGTTTTTCACTAACCATGCATAACATTATTTTTTCTCAAAAACATAATCATATACATACATGCTGCTCACATATTATTATAGGCCAGGTTGTGCTGATTACAGTGAGATTAGACTTTAGCCATTTAGATGTTTATAACAAAATGAAAAAGCACAAAACTTCTCCAGGCCCCAAAATTACCCTTAGACTCCAGTGGGTTAAAGTAGCCCAACCACGGGCTTTCCAATGCTTGAGGACAGGCGGGAGCACCAGCTCATTTTCATTTAAAGGGGACATACACATAAACAGAGTGTTTTGGCTCATACCCTAAACGTGCCAATTTCAAGAAGCTATACAAACTTATCTGTGGGGTATTTTGAGATAAAATGTCACATACACACTATAGGGACATCAGAGAACAATAAAAACGATTTTATCAATGCATTCCATGGCACCTTTAAGTGTGTTTTAAAATAAATAAATAAATAAATAAATAACATTCCTTTTCTAAAGATTTAGAAATCTTTAGAACTTGATTTGGTGGCCTGAAAAAAGTGTGAGAAGAACAGAACAACTAAAAACCAATAGTGCAAGCAAGAACTCCAGTTAGCAATGGAAAGTAAGCTATAAGCGTTAAAGCAATGATTCAGGCAGACAAGCAGGTCCAGATCCACAGATAAAGAGGAAACATTAGTATGAAAATAACATTTTAAATGACCTTAAATTATAAAAAAAGGGCAGTAAGAATCTGATTCTCAAATGTGATTATTCAGACTTACACAATATATTATTATATTGGAAATGTAGATGATACTATAAAGTTTCATCTAAATCTTAACAGTCATGAATCTTAACAACATAAATGCATTAAAACTACTACAACCACATTATATTTCAGTTATGTATTTTAAGTTATGCAGTGTGAAGAACATTTAAGTCAATTAATCAATTAAATTAACAATCTAGCATCATGAGCAAAGAGAATCAGAAAACTACAATGAACCAAAGTAGAATAACATTTAACTAGAAAGTGTTACTCATATAAGCTTGATGGGAGGAAATGCAGTATATTAATGAAAATGGATACTGGAATATGGATAAAGAATTACTAGAGTGTCATGAAAAGTTTTACCTCTTTAGATCTCAGAAAAGATCAAGCAATCATCAAGACAAAAGCGCTGGCAAGCAGTTAAGAGAAGCAAAGAAATGAAAGGTTAGAGTTTAAAAGACATACAGTAGTGAGAAAAGAGAAAAGTATATAGGAAAAGTAGGCCTTATATGACTTGCTTTCCCTAGTGTACATCAGACACTGTCTGACATGCAAATATCAGTGGTGTAATGTAACAAGATAATAATACTTTGCAAAATATTTTTTAAGAAAATATGTACAGTACTTCGCTTGTTTTAATATTTCTATCAACTTTAAACTTTATTCCACTATATTTCCTAATTAAAAATATATACTTTTACTCTGATACATTTTCCCGAAGCATATTTGTTACTTACTACAAAATAAAGTGAGAGGAACACAGACTGAAAGAAAGTAGGTTTGACGAAACAGTGGCCTGGCACTTTTTAAAATAAATATGTATCTGCAAATTAATAATTACAAGCTATCCTGTTTTTATTTTATTGTATTTATTTCCAACAATAAATGTGTTAAAATAAAATAAAATAAAATAAAATAAAATAAAATAATGAAACTGCCTTTAAAAGACAATTTATTTTTTTATGTTAAATAGTTTAAGTAAGATATAATTAGGACAGGGCAAATTTATTCGACCTGTTACACATTTCTGAAATGCTTGCAGTAAAATACTACTGAATTAATATATATTTGTGTCCAAATTGACACAGAAAAATCTTGAGTCACCCATACATTAAGTATATCTAGATGTTTTGTTTTTCTAGAGAGTGGTTGGTTGGGTTGGTTAATGTTAGTGTGTTTTTGGGTTAGTCTGGTATAGGGTCCCCTGATGTCACGCACCTCTTCGTCCTCGATGCGCCGCTGCGTGTCTGTGATGAACTTGATGTACTGACTGGTCAGTGTCATCAGCTCACTATAGCGAGTTCTCAGAGTGACATACTATGATGAAAAAGACAAAGCATTTTGAAAAATGATCATTGAAATTCTATCAGTTAGATGTTTACAAGATAACATGAGTGTACTTAAATGATAAAACCCATAGTAACCTGCGCAAACATGAGTAATCAAATAATGCACATGTATAAATGTGAATGATCTGTGAGCGTTTTCTAACCTCTTGAATGACGTTATCAGAGGCAGACTCCATCTTGGTTTTCTTCAAAGGAGAAGTCAGAGGTTCTACCTGAGCTTTGTAGGCAACCAACTGAAGTTCATAGTCCTGGAAGAAATAAAGATTGTAGTACTCTAACCACAACTTGTAGGTACATACAATAAATAAATGAATATATATACTCTCTCTTACCTTAATGGTATCAATGTAAGCTTTGGCATATTTCTGGCATTCATCAACTTTATCTTTGTTTTTCTCAATCTCTTCAAGCAGTTTCTGTAAAAGAATATGTCAGCATATTATGCTTATACCTTTGCAATGGGTTAACAAAAGAATTCTTATTGCAATGCATGTCAGAGAACTAATGCATGTAAATTAATATTCCAGAAACGATTTTTCCAAGATGTAAAACATTTCTCACAAGATCTTTTATTGAGCTTGTTCTGTATTACACACATTTTTAATAACTGGTTGTCTATCTGTAAAAATGTCAAGATGCAAAGTCTCTGACAGTTACTGCAATAACACTGTTCATCACTGCAGTTAATAACTTGATGTTTCCAGTCAATGTTATTTATATTTTTACTAGGATATTGATATCTAAGTAAGCTAAATGATAAATGATGGTAAAGTGGGGCAGCTCATAAGTGGGTTTTGGTTGTTACCAATCAAAAAGTCTCCTCATAGACATTTTATTGATAACCTACTGTATTTTCAAACTTCAAACAAGCATGAGGTATTGCTCAACCCATTACCAAAGGATTAACGCCGTGTGAAAACCCCTCTGGAGAAAGATTGTGTCATTCAGTACCTTCTCCTGTGCCAGTTGTTCTTTGAGCGTCTTGCTGTCGATTATAGGCACGGCCTGGATCTTCTCCTGCCGCTGTTTGGCGTCTGCGATCCAGCGGATGAGCCAGTCGTAGCTCTCCCTGTAGTAGCCCAGCTGACGGCCCAGCTGCTCAAGCTCGCGGTTCCGCAGGTCGATCTGAGCGAATATGGCGCGCCAGCGGTCCTGGAGGCTGCCCAGGAGCTGCCGGTAGTGATCCAGCTCAGCATCCCGCTCGCAGTGAACCTGAAGCATGCGATGACTGACCGCCGTGGCCTTGGCCAGCTCACTCTCCATGTCATCAAACACGGGCCGCTGGGTTTCTGCCTCCGAACGCATTCGCTGAACACAAAGGAATAAACTGACTTAATCCCAAGGTAAATCTGATGTAACTACATTAAACATGCTGTACACTAGCAGGTATATAGGATTTTCATTAAAATAACTGTGATCAAACATCCCAACATTTAGTAAAAATACTTGAAGACGTAGGGTGTTTTTCCCATGTTGAAATGCTTTTTTTTAAATTAATATGCAAAAGCAAGTGTAAATAATAATTTATGTTTAAGAATCAGTCGACACATGCCAACCTGACACAACCAATGACATCAGTCAATTACAAATAAAGGGGCAGAACAGTCTGCTTTTCCGACCAATGGCAGACTGGGAAACCAGTCATATCTACCATCTATCATGTCTACCAAGCTTGGTTTGAACATACTTAAAATACTGAAGACATTTCTAAAGCTGGAAAAGTCATGTAAAATAACAAAATCCTTAAAGGGTTAGTTCACCCAATAATCAAAATTATGTCATTAATAACTCAACCTCATGTCGTTCCAAACCCGTGAGACCTCCGTTCATCTTTGGAACACAGTTTAAGATATTTTAGATTTAGTCTGATAGCTCTCAGTCCCTCCATTTAAACTGTTTGTACAGTATACTGTCCATGTCCAGAAAGGTAAGAAAAACATCATCAAAGTAGTCCATGTGACATGAATACATGAATACATGAATACATTTTGGTCCAAAAATAGTAAAAACAACTACTTTATTCAGCATTGTCTCCTCTTCCGGGTCTGTTGTGAGTGAGTTCAAAACACTGCAGTTTGTGATATCCGGTTCGCGAACGAATCACTCGATGTAACCGGATCTTCTTGAACCAGTTCACCAAATCGAACTGAATCGTTTGAAATGGTTCGCGTCTCCAATGAGCATTAATCCACAAATGACTTAAGCTGTTAACTTTTTTAATGTGGCTGACACTCCCTCTGAGTTAATATAAACAATATCCCGGAGTAATTCATGCACTCAAACAGTACACTGACTGAACTGCTGTGAAGAGAGAACTGAAGATGAACACCAAGCCTAGCCAGATAACGAATGAACGACCGAGTCGTTCTCGAGTCAAGAACCGGTTGCATCGGTTTTCGGATCACCAGTAGTTCTTTCGGACAGTTCGATTCAATAAACTGGTTGAAGAAAATAGTTCGCTCAACGTGATGACGCCATTGGCGATGATGGCCCTTCATTCAAACCTGTGGTTTACCCGCGTTCACAACACTAGCACAGAATCAGTTCAGAATCAATCACCAAAAAAAAAACAGTTCGGTTCAGACGCCCTGTGCATCATTATGCTTCACACTGAATCACACAACACATGCGCAGTATCATCAGCTCCTCGGTTCTCGAATCGGTCGCGTCTGACAGAAACGGATTATGAATTTTTATGACTTTTTCATGATATAACTTTATGAATTTCTTCACTGATAAAATAGATAACATCAGAAATACAATAACAAATGTAGATTCTACAGCGTCTAACACTTCAGTTTCATGCATCGCACCCAAATATAAACTGCAGTGCTTTACAACTATAGGACAGGAAGAGCTAAATAAACTTATCACTGCATCTAAACCAGCAACATGTTTATTAGATCCTGTACCAACTAAATTACTGAAAGAATTGTTACCTGTAGCAGAAGAACTGCTCCTTAATATTATTAACTCGTCGTTATCTTTAGGTCACATCCCAAAACCATTCAAGCTGGCGGTTATCAAGCCTCTTATTAAGAAACCACAACTAAATCCTAGTGAACTGACAAATTACAGACCCATTTTAAATATTTTGTTTATGTCCAACATTTTTGACAAAGTTATGTCTGCTCAATTAGGCTCCTTCCTGCAAAAATAAAAAAAGATCTATATGAAGAACTTCATACAGTTCATACAGAACAGTCAGGTTTCAGGCCCCACCATTGCACAGAAACCGCATTTGTTAAAATTACATCTTGCGTCAGATCAAGGCTGCTTCTCATTGCTAGTTTTACTTGATCTTAGTGCTGTGTTCGACACCATAGATCATGACATACTCATAGATCGATTACAAAACTATACAGGTATTCAAGGGCAGGCTCCAAGATGTTTTAGGTCTACCATTTTGTTTATTTAAATTTTGTTTATTTTTCAGTGTTCCTGTTGCTCAATTTGTAGAGCATTGCGCTATCAAGTGTAAGGTTGGGGGTTCTATTCCCCGGGAACACATGATAGATAAAAATTGATAGCCTCAATGCACTGTAAGTCACTTTGGATAAAAGTGTCTGCTAAATGCATAAATTTAATTTAATTTAATTTAAAATGGGGAGTCTCAGTTATCACCAGTAAAATATGGAGTGCCTCAAGGATCTGTCCTAGGTCCTCTGCTATTTTCAGGATAAGACAGAGATATTACTTATTGGACCAAAAAACAGTACACAGAATCTCGTAGATTACAGTTTGCAACTAGACGGATGTACCGTTACTTCCTCTACAGTCAAAAATCTGGGTCTTATATTAGATAGCAACTTGTCTTTTGAAAACCATATTTCCCATGTTATAAAAACAGCATTCTTCCATCTTAGAAACATTGCCAAGCTATGAAACATGTTACCTGTTTCTGATGCAGAAAAGCTAGTACATGCATTCATGACCTCTAGACTGGACTATTGTAATGCACTTCTAGCTGGTTGTCCTGCTTCGTCAATAAACAAGCTACAGGTAGTCCAAAATGCAGCAGCTAGAGTCCTTACCAGGTCAAGAAAATATGATCATATTACCCCAATTTTACAGTCTCTATACTGGCTACCTATTAAGTTCCTTATCAGATACAAATTATCATTACTTACCTATAAGCCCCTAAATGGTTTAGCTCCTGTGTACCTAACTAGCTTTTTACCACGCTACAACCCATCAACGCTGGACTTTTGGTCGTTCCTAGGATAGCAAAGTCCACTAAAGGAGGTAGAAACTCTGGAATAGCCTTCCTGATAATGTTCGGGGTTCAGACACACTCTCTCTGTTTAAATCTAGATTAAAACACATCTCTTTCGCCAAGCATTCGAATAATGCAGAATAATCTCATAATTTGTGACTGCAGTTGTATCTGATCTGATTTACATAGGATTTACACAAGCTCCAGTCTGGATCCAGAACACCTGAGAAGAGATGATGCTGACCCTCAGAGGACCTCAGATGATGCTAACCCTGAAACAACATACAGAACTACCAAATATTGCTACAAGTGTGATCGCATCATATAAAAATTGCTGTTAATAGTGTTCATCGTCTGTTTGACTACGTCTTGTATTCATTTTTCAGAAAATTCCTGTCATATGCACATAAACTGACAGTCACCACTGATAAGCTACTACTAAATATTGTAGAAACAAACTTTTCTGTAAAGTTTCTTTGCAATGATTTGTATCATAAAAAGAACGATGAGCTTTGTAAAAATCTATGTGTTTCAGGGCATAGAGGAAAAATAATGTGCTTTTTTAACCGTAAACCGCACAAACACATTTCATTACACCAAATAATGTTCTTTTTATTAGCAACATCATATGACACCTTTAAAACTTCAGGAACCCTAAAACAGAAATTTTCAGAACCTAGGAATGTCGATCATTTGAATATTATTATGGTTGAGAAGCACTATATTGTTTTACATGTTAAATAAATGGTACAGTTCAATCAGTAAGTGAACATTAAATATTACCTTGAGCTCAGAGCAGTAGTTCTCCACCTCCTCGACGTTTGTAGGAACCGTGTGAACCTCACGCAGACGATTCTCATATTTCTTCACCACATCCTCTGCTCCTTGTGTATTACGGATCACAATCTCTATTGTCTTAAGTCTACAGAAAAAAGAATTGCCTTGATCTGATCGTATGCTTAATTGAAGATTACTAGTACATAATAATGCACGCAAATGAATATGAGCCAAAACATGAATGACAAGCATCAGTGGATGTGCCATGCAAAGACAAATACTGCCTCTTACTTCTCCAGGTAGACCGAGGACAGGTTGTAGGTCTGGTCCATCTTCTGCAGGGTGATGTCCAGCTCTGAGCGCAGGACCGGAGTGCTGGACTGCTGCGGAGAGGACAGCACCTCCTCAGCTTTCTGGGACACTCGGTCCAGGTTCTTCTTAATTCCTTCCAACTCTATTTGCACTTTCTGTTTGAGGCAGAAAAAACACAATGATTCATTCGGTTAAATATGAAAAAGACTAGGGTCAAATCATAGATCACATCCTAATCAAAAGAAGAAAATAAGGAATTATATTCAGGGTACTGCTATTTAAAAAAGCTGAAATTGAAATTTTCTTGAAATAAAATAAACGTTAACTGAAATAAAATGAAATACAAAAACAATATTTAACTTATTTTAATAAATGTTTCATGTTTTGCAGTTGAACTTGATGTACTAAAATAACTAAAAACTGAAATAAAAATGTCTAATATCTATATATATGTGTGTGTGTGTGTGTGTGTGTATGAGACCCTGGACAACAAAACCAGTCTTACGTCTCAATTTTTAGAATTGAAAGCTGAATAAATCATCTTTTCATTGATGTATGGTTTGTTAGGGGGACAATGTTTTTCCTAAATACAACTATTTGAAATTCTGCAATCTGGGTGCAAAGAAAAAAAAAAACCTTGAGAAAATCACCTTTAAAGTTTATCAAATGAATAATATATTTACGGTAGGATATTTACAAGATATCTTCATGGAACATGATCTTTACTTAATATCCAAATAATTTTTGGCATAAAAGAAAACTGATAATTTGGACCCAAACTATGTATTTTTGTCTATTGCTTCAAATATACCCCAGAGACTTCAGACATAATCACTAAAATTTTAACAAAACTTAACATAAAAGCAGAAAATTAATAACAATATATATTATATATATATTATAACTGCATATTAGGTATACTAAAATACTCATAATATATTGGAGTTTTCTTCTTCACATTTTGACATTATTTTCAAGACCATTAAGCACAAATTTTAATACCATAATGGGTTAAAATCTCATTAATCTGATTCATTTATATCTCATATTGTATTAGTATTTGTTGTTCTTATTTAATTTATTTTGTATTACAGTAATAAGTATTGAATGAGAATCACAATCAGTAACACAAACTAAGCTGACAATTTTCTTTTGGATCCATTACAATAATAAGAACACTTAGTAAAACATGCTTAAAAAATAAAGTCACAAAGCAAAAAATATTTTTATGATTTTGCGGATTTGTTCTTAAAATTCACCCATTTTAAAAATATGATTTAAATATGTTTACACATACTTCCGTTGCAAAAGAGTTTTAACTGGATCAAATAAAAGGAACGAGTTTTGTGTCGTACTTTCTGTTCACCAGTTTTCTGAATGCAGTCTCGGAGCGGATCTTTATCCACAGGCTGCCGGATACGAGCCACCGTACGAGACTCACAGTCTTCGATCTGCAGCCGCAGGCTTTTGACTTGGGTGATGTACGTCTTGCATACGGATTCATCCTGCTCACCTGTGAAGAGACATATTTCTTACTATGGCTTTCAAACAACACTAAGGGCAGACAACAGTTCATCTCTCCCTTTATCGGTGCACTGCAGCCAACATTCACGACACTCTGTCACGTCACACACATTCCTCCGTGTTAGTGGCTCACATTTCATCCCAAAATTGAAAGGCAAAAAAAAAAAATACTGTGCATAAAGAAAATGAGGCCCATTTTGAGGACTGTAAAATATAACAGTACAGTATATTTCATTGCATTATTATTATTTTGTATGTAAATAAAAAAAAAAACATGCACTACCATGATGCAAAATAGATATTTCACATATTTCATCCATGTGGATGGCAGCCATATATGAACCACACAGACTCAGAAAGGCATTGTTTGACCAGGCTGTGTTTTTCCTCTCTACTGTGCTGCTATGTTGAGTGTTTCAGTACATGCACACTCTGTAGAGATGTGCCATTAGCTAAAGCACAGGACACGGACGACGACAAAAGCTGACACAACATGTTTTTCCATTATAGAGCAGCTCGTCCGTGATAACCAAACCCTGCTGATCAGGCCAGCAGGAGCACAAGACTCACCCTGCGCTCTGACAGCTGCTCCTGAAACGTGAATTCAACAGTTACACAACATAAATTCAGCGTTTCATGGCATCAGTGGGCTCTGTCGGGGCTTGGTGTCTGTACCTTTCTCCAGGGTACGGAGCAGGCTGTCGAAGTGCTGTACGGTCTCCTTGTAGTCCCTCTCCACCTGCAGGTTATCGCTGGAGTCGAACAGCTTGGAGTCCTGGGAGTCTTTGAGGAAGTCCTGATAGTGCAGCTGCAGGTTCCTCAGCATCAGCTGGTACTCGTCCGACTTCATCGTCTTGAACTGAAACATAAGACGACTCTTAGCTGCTTTTACATTCAGAATGGTTAGATTTATTCATCTTTTCTTGAAGTACTATGATTATTGCAGTGACGAAATCTCAATAAAACCTTATTTTCATCTGAAATGTGTTGCAAAACCATTCTCAGATGTTGAAACAGCAGAATCACGTCTACCCTGTTATTCAATAAAGCAATTGTCCTTGTTTACCATCTGTTTCCTAAATATAACTCGGTCGGTCTGCAACAATCAAGTTACTGAATTAGTTACAGGGTGGTGTTTACTGTTTCCTTGCTTTTTCATATGAGAGAGTGAAATAACCAGTCAGTACATTCACTCCTATAACCACTGACTCGTCAGCTTAATGGCTACATCATCAATTAATGACTAAACCACAGAAATGTGTATTTATGCCAACAGTGAGGTGTAGAACGGACCGTGGTGATGTTCCAGGAGCGGATGAGATGGATGTCTTTCATCAGGTACTGCCAGGAGAGCAGACTCCTGAGGTCAGCGTGGAGCTTCTGCCACAGAGCCAGAGTCTGCTGCTGACCGGCCTCCAGACTGACACAAACAACCACACAACAACACCTCAAAAGAGAATCTGGGAGTCTTTACAGACACACACGTCTTGTTAGACAAGTTATTAATGAATTCACTGCCAATGGAGAGCATTTCCATTCAGTGCCATCTTAGTAAAGATGCTTTCTATATACGCAGCCGTTAACTTAAACTAAAATCATAAGAAAATAATTTCAGTACTTGAAAAACAAAAAACAAAAAAAAAAACTTAAAAGTATTTTATTTCAGCTAGTTGTCAAAACAACAGTCTTTTTTTAGTTTAACTTGTACTAAAATAACTACAACTTAATTAAAATATTAGACATTACAAAAAAAGATGAAAAAACAACACAATTACTAAAACTACATAAAAAAAAATGACAGAAACCAGAAAACAAAAAGCTATTAAAAAGTTATAATAGTATCTTGTAGTAGTTTTTAATTCCAGCTCGTTGCCAAGGCAACATTTAACATTTTTACTTTACCGTATTTTCCGGACTATAAGTCACACTTTTTTTCATAGTTTGGCTGGTCCTGCGACTTATAGTCATGTGC
The DNA here is from genome assembly GCF_003368295.1 of Carassius auratus. Classification (NCBI taxonomy): domain Eukaryota; kingdom Metazoa; phylum Chordata; class Actinopteri; order Cypriniformes; family Cyprinidae; genus Carassius; species Carassius auratus. Next base: position 10,263,855 of record NC_039283.1, read on the forward strand.
GACTTATCAAAATTAATTTGACATGAACCGAGAGAAATGAACCAAGAGAAAACATTACCATCTCCAGCCGCCAGAGGGCGCTCTACACAGCTCAGTTCTCCTGAAGTCTACACTGAGCAGCATATAGTGCCCTCTCGTGGCTGGAGACGGTAATGTTTTCTCTTGGTTCTTGGTTCTAAATAAATGCGACTTATAGTCCAGTGAGACTTATATATGTTTTTTTCCTCATCATGACGTATTTTTGGACTGTTGTGACTTACACTAAGGTGCGACTTATAGTCCGAAAAATACGGTAAATTTAAGTTTTTTTAACACATTAAACTGAAAAAAATCAAAACTAAAACTAATAAATACTATCTAGACCAATAAAAAACACAAATGAAAATAATAAAAACACAGAACAAAATGACTAAACTTGAAAACAGAAATGCTAAAAATTTCTCATATTTGTATAATTAAACTTGAACTAGATAAACAAAAAAATACTATATATGCATAAAAAACGAAAAACAATAATAACAAATACATAAAAATAAATAACAAAAAAGCAAAATTACTAAAACTTGATATTTACTAATGCATTATTTAAATCAAAAGTTGTGCTTGTTAACATTAGTTAATGCACTGTGAATTGCCATGAACTAACAATGAATAACTGTATTTTTATTAACTAACATTAACGAAGATGAATAAATACAGTAATAAATGTATTATTCATTGTTTGTTCATGTTAATTAATACATTAACTAACATTAACTAATGGAACCTTATTCTAAAGTGTTACCCCTAAACTTTATAAAAAAAATGGCAAAACATAAAATGTAAATGGAACTCAAAGCATTGTGTGATCCTGTAATAGTGTATAGACGAGAGTGGAAGGCAGTCAGCAGCAGTGTGTGTTCAGAAATCAATGTCTTTAAAGTGTAGTGTGTGTAACGCACCTGGACACGCTCTCCACAGCCTCCTTGTTGACGGGCGGCACCAGGAAGCAGATGGACGGCACCACGGCCTCGTTCCCCGAGCGGTTCAGGACCTTCCACCTGGAGGGCTGGGAGTTATTGATGAGCGCGCACTCGTCGCCCTTGTGCATGGTGATCTGTCAGAGGACACAGGGGTTTGAGCATGCAGCACAAGCACAGAAGACAGAGCCACGGGGACGGACTCTACCTCCATCTGTTTGAAGTCACACACAGCTTGGACGGGCAGCTTTCCTCTGGAGGGGCTGGTGGGGTCCCGCGGCTTCAGCTGGACGATGGACTTGGCTCTCTTGTTCAGGCCAGCGATGTCAGACTTGAACTCGTTCAGCTGCTCTCTTTCCTCCTGTGGTCAAACTCACTTAGTTAGCTTAAAGCGGCTCATTCATTTGACTTTTTTCTTTATATAGCGTTATAAGAAATGTTTTATATAGCACTGCATTCAAGAAACAGTCAAAATATCCTTCTATTTTTCTAAGACTCAAGTGATCGTACCTTAATAGTTATTGTTAAATTTTAAAATAAGTTTATCAACAAAAGGTGAGCTTTAAGGGCTCATTAAAATACAAGTTTTCCATTAAAATACAAGTATGATGGTTTAACGTTTGAAAACAAAGAAATTAAGACAACATAATACTACAGGTGTGTTGTCAAATAAACATATTAATATATTACATTATGCATTTTTGTTACATACTCATTTTTATTCTAGTAAAATATTACAATATTATTATTTCTTATTTTGTTTGATTCAGTCTTTTTGTTTTTAATTTTTTTTTTGTAATATAATAATAATTATTATTATAATAATAACTATACTTTTCTTAAATACTATTTTTTATTATTAAATATTACAATAATAATACTTCTTATTTTGATTCACTAAATTGTATTATTATTTTATTTTTTCATAAATACTTGATTTTTAATTTAATGAAATATTACAACAGTAATATTTCTTATTTTGTAAAAATATATTTATTTATTTATTAATTAATAATTTATTATTATTATTATTTATAGCCATATTTACATATATTCACAAAATGTTGGCAAGACTGTATACCCCTACAAACAAACACAGCAAATCTGTATTATTATTATTATTATTATTTTTATTTTTTTTTGCATTTTAAATCACAATTTTTATCCGAAAATGTACAATTCGATTTATTTCCTAACTCATGCTAGAATACTGTGCCATCAGTGCTGCAGTGTTACAGGAGATGTTTGTAGTAAGCAATCTCTACTAATAACTGTACGCTTGCACTGACAATGAAAGGCAGACTCACAACAGCGTCCTGCAGTAGATCCTCCAGTCGAGTGGAAGTGGTGCTGCGGTCACACATGTACTTCTTCTTCATGGTCTCCTGCATCTTCTTCATCCTCTCCTCAGCGTCTCTCACATCAGCGAAGAACTACGGGTAAAACAGGACAGGAGGAGAAAGAGAAGAATACTGCTTACACACTGCACGATTGACCCACAACGATCTGAAACATGGTTATCACACTATATCAGACAGGCATCTGATGATGCTGTACCTGGAAGTATGCAGTGTTTTCTCTGAGATGAGTTTCAATGCAACAGCACACCTGGAGGATCCAGCTCCACTGCGTCTGCAGAGCTGCGGTGAAGGCCTGAAGAGCACAACACGGCACACACGTAACACTTACAACATGTTCACATCAAATAAACGCAGTCTTGGTGAGTGTCTTCTTTCAAAACGTTAATAGTTGAGTCTGTACCTCGACAGTCTTCTTGCCCGGATGTCCGTCTTTGATCAGTCTGTCTCCAGTGGCCTGGATGTCGTTGATTTTCTTCTCTCTAAGTTCCAGTTCTCGCATGAGTCCCTGAGGATTTAATCAAACCATGAAGAACAATCCAAACTGTACAACATTCTCCATTTACACCTGGTCTTGCAGCAGTCTGTTTATTAACCAGTTACAGGAAGACCCCAACTCTAAGCAGAGCGTCAGGATTATAAAACGCTCTGCACTTACGGAGTAGTTCTCTTTCTTCGCAGTCATATTGGTGTTGCGCTCGCTCCAGTCGTAGTTGATCTCCTCTTCCTCTTTGTCATTGAGCCACATCAGTTCCTTGGTGGCGGCGCTGACGAAGTTATACAGCTGGTCCAGGTTTCTCAGACGGGACTTGGAGGAGTTCTAGAGAAGAAGAGAGATGTGTGCTGACACTGCAAGGCCTAGTGGTTTATAACAGTCACCGGTTTAGACACTCACCAGCAGTCTGTTGTACTGCAGATCCAGTTTGCCCAGATAGTCTCTGTATGTGCCTTTACTAAGAGGAGAGAGCTGGCTCTGAAACACACGAGCAGGGAGAGATGTCACAAGAGACCATCTTAGAAGGTAAAAATATCCATTTCTTAATTTAAGCATTTAAAGTGCCAGAACATTAGCATCCAATGGTGATATTGTAATTATTATTCTATTTATCTATGGAGTTATCATTCTGAATGTATATGGGCCTATATCATTGCATTTAGCAGATTAAATCTGGCCGACAATATCGTTTGCATTACAGGTCAATATAAACAATCAAGCTTTTAAAATAATCTATGAAGCAGTATAACTGCTTTACATGAGTACACTGTGCATATGTGGGTAGAAGTGCATATATTTATATATCCAACTTTACATTGATAATATAGTTACATGATATAATAAAAAATGTATGTGGGTAAAGTTGGATATACTTAACAGTATAATTGTTAATTAATTTGAGTTAATAATTCACATCAATTTATTTTAAAGAAATGCTTAGTGGGGAAATTAAAAATATGTTTGAGAGAAAGGAGTGTAATTCTGGCTAATGTAACATAGCGTATGATTAATGGTTTATTTAAAGATTATTAAGCATATTCATGGTGAGAAACAAGTGAGAAATAGAAAAAGTAAAGAAATAAATAAACAGCTTTTAACTTTATAAGACAACAATAAAAAAGGCATATAAAAACAGGTTTAATCAATGACAAAATATAACAATTTCAATTTTCAGCATTTATGTATAATGCATTATAAAGGGGTAATTAATAAAGGCTATAATGCATTATACTTATACATAATGTTTGTGGTAATACATTATATATTGTCTGTTAAGAATTACAACCAAATTAAAAAGGCATTAATAAAAAAGAAAAGAAAAGGCATAGTGTAACAATGAATTGCTAAGTGTTATAATGTATTAACTGAGGTTACAATTGATCATACAATGCATTATAAGCTGTATTACTAGGCATAATTAATGTATTACTACTTTTGGGAACACTTTATCACTTGATCTCTTAACTTGTTGTTTATTAGCAAGCATATTACAAAAATATTAGCCATTTATTAGTACTAAATTAGCACAAATTAATGGCTTTTTGACCTTATCCTACATCTATAACAATACCCAATACCAAAACATTATAACTACCTTACTAACTATTAATAAGCAACAAATTAGGATTTACTGAGGGAAAAGTCGTAGTTAATAGAGAATTAGTGTTCCCTATTCTATAATGCATTATACATTATACATTATTCAAAATATAAATCTGGTTTCACTTCATCTGAAAAGTAAAGAGTCCTAGTGTAGTTCAAGACATCACAGTCCATCAAAATATGCTTCAGAGTTTATGCACTCTGACATACGTGGCATATTTAATATGCAAACACGTTTTTAGTAAAAGTAGTTAAGAGTAAAAAATAAATAAATAAACAAATAAAAGTACCTCATCTGTCCGTGCGCGCTCGATCTTAGCCCTGAAGTCCTCGATGGTTTGGTGAAGTCCTCTGTGGCTGCCCAGCTGAGACTCCACAGAGGGAAGATCGATGCCCCAGTCGGCCGTATCGATCCGCCGCTGGTTCTCCTCCACCCAGGATAACAGGTCCTGCGCGTAACGCAGGGTGACCTCGTCCAGCTCGGGCCGTGAGCGCTGCACAGTCTCCTGGGATGTGATGGAGACGTGAGACACAGTGCTGACGCTGGACTTGAGCCTCAGGTTGTATTCGCTGCGCAGGTTCACCAAGCGCTCGTGTAAGTGGTACACCCTGAGAAAAGAAAACTGCTGTCATTCGGTTTGCTTACATTAATTATACGTTATAGAATGACAAAGATGTTCATCCAATGGTATTCCTTGTAGTTCCAAAGGGAAAGGAATATCCCTTTTTAATGCACTGAAGTCTCCTGGAAGAAGGTTTCCCACTATACGGACTCACCTGCGATACATCTGCTCTGCCTGCAGGTGGCGCCCGTCTTTGAGCAGCTGAACGTCGTTAAAGAGGAGCCGGATCATGCCGTCGGCTTTGTCCAGATCCCTCTCCACCTCAACCGTGTGCTGCGCTGGTTTCCTGGCATTTAGGAGACGGATATCCTGCAGCAAAAGTCAAAGTCACTACAATGCAAAGTCTATACAGCAGCTACACAGTTAGAGCGAGTAGTAGCTGTGTGAGTGATGTATATCTCACCATCTGCAGCAGGGACTCGGTATGCTTGAGCTGTTCTTCACACAAGCCTGATTCCACCTGCACTTTCCTGATGATCTGCTGGAGACGCTCTAACCTGGAAATGACCAGAGTTTGCAGACAATTCAATTACTTTTTTTTAAAATGAAGGGACAGGATTTTCAAAACAATAAAAGAAGCACATTTTCAAGCATAAACTTTTTTCATTTTGAAAGAAATTAGAAAGAAATGTTGTGAAATGACTTCAAATAACTAAAATCTGTTACACTGTATTTTAAGGTGTCCTAGTTACATTGTAATTGTTTAAGCACTGAATGATATGTGCTTGCTATATGGTTAGGGTTTGAATTAGGGTTACATGCATGTAATTATGCATAATCATAATTAATTATTACTATAATAGAAAGTATATTTGTTACAGGGACACCTTAAAATAAAGTGTTACCCTAAAATCGTTAGCACTTTATTTTACAGTCCTGTTCCTCATGTACATACTATTTACTTATTATAGTAATTACAATAACTATGTAATAACTAGGTACTAACCCTGAACCTACCCCTAGACCTAACCCTACCCCATGTAGTTACCTTGTATTACCAGAACTTTCTTAGATAAATACACTGTAAGTACACTATAAGTACATGTTAGTACACGTACTGTAAAATAAAGTGTTACCCTAAAATCACCTGGAAATTAGTCGGTTTAAAGTAATCGACAAAACAAGCCACAAAAATGCATGTATCAAGAAACTCACTGTTTTTCACAACGAAGCAAATGCTCTAAACGACACGGATCTGTCAAAAAGGCCATTTTTACACTCCAACAGCATGCAAGAATCTCCCAAAAATGCATAAAAAAACATGTTTTTCGTGTTTTAATCCTGTCATGGGACTCGGACGGATCAAACCCGAGCCAGGATGAAGTTGTTGTGGCGCTTGGTCAGCCATTCCAGTCCATAAAGAAACTGTGTGCTGCACATTACTCGTGTCCAGCATTGTCTTGTGACAGGGGACGTGTCCTGTTCTGGATGAAACTCCCTCTACTTCAAGATGATGGATATCGATAACTATTTCATTTACTATTATTAACTATTTTCATTCATTACTCTTTTTTTTTTTACCAGTATATGCAGAATATAAATGCAACATTCTCATTCGGTCACACTGACAGTAAATTTGCTACAGTACACTGCTTCACTGAAACTGGATGGAAACACATTTATTTGGAAGTCACTATATGATGAATACAGATCGTTTATTCTCTATAGAACTAGGAAAGTTAAAGAGCTTTTCAAAGTCTGGAGTTGTCATTAATGGTGTAATAATGACACAGAGCCAAACCAAAACTGTTGAATGTTTCATTCTTCATCACCACAAAAAGTTTTCTTTCAATGTTTCTTTCTATTAATACGTATTAATATGTAAACATAGTTTTTCGTTGCAACAGTTTTCAATTCTTAAACAATAAATCTAGTGATTAAAATACAGATATAAAGTGTCATCACTTGCTCACAGTTAATGTGATAAACAAAACAAAAAATCACCAAAACTCCAGCTGATTAAAAGATGAAGAAGAGTAAAATTAAAAGCTCTGTCTGTGGATGTCACTTTTTGATATTTTCTATTGAATGCAATAAATTCATAAATTTGAAGTGCTGAAGACCACACTGAGATCTGGAAGAGATGGGTAGCATCATATCATTCTCACGCAGCTCTCATTAGTCTAGAACGGTCTGTATTGTACGTTTAATGACTGGTTCTATTCTAGTCAGGCTGTTGTTTCTTTACACACACTACATATTCACGATGACCTCAAAATAAAAGCCATGACAGAACTGAGACTGCGGGGTGATGTGGTCCTCACCTCTCAAACTCGATTCGGAGCAGTCTCTCCCTCTCCAGAATAGCCACATGTAGACGTCCCCATTCCTTCTCAAGGTCAATGGGATGGTAACCGGGAGGAAACTTGATCTGACCAGAATGAACCGCACTCTGAGGGTAAATGATGGTAAAACACATTAAGACAGAAGAAACTAATCATTATACAGATTTAAAACTCTCTCACTTTACCATCTGCTAAACTAAAATCATTTTCGCATCTCATGCTACATGTGTAACTCTCCATGACTGTAGCAGAACACATTGGGATCCTGTGTACCAACCTCAAAGGACTGGTACAGGTGTTTGGAGTGGCTCTTGTCTGACTCTTTGGCGGGAAGCTCTGTTTCTTTAAATTTCAGGAACTGACGCCACAGAATCTACAATACGAGCAAACAAGCAAATTAATAAATAAACACAGAAATCTGTCATGGGGCAATACAAAAAGTCATTGTTAATAGTTAGTTAATAGTGAGAATTGTGTATTGTTCAGTGCTAGTTAATATAGTGCTAGTGCAATACATTAACAAAGGCTAACTAAGGTAGGTTAACCTAACACCCCCCCCCCCCCCAAAAAAAAAAAATTGAATAGAAATAAAAATGACCAAAATGCATAACAAAATTATTAAAACTTCTGCTAAAATTAAAATTTAAACAGAACGTCAAAATAATACCAAAATCCAAAATGAAAATAAACTAAAACAGCGTGGTGATAAATTGATGCTGGAATATAAAGTATCCAAGATACAGTGTGACCCTCGATAACCCTGAGCAGGTAGATCTGAATGGTTCAGTCAGCATTTGTCTAAAGCACCTGCTCTTTGTTATTCCTCTAGCATAACGCGGAATGACTGAGGATAAGCTCAAAGCTGGTAATATAACTAGCAGCTCTCAGATCAAGATGATACGCATCACAAAACCACTCCACATTGATGAGACACAGCCATAGAAACTCAGACAAAGCAGCTCAAAGCAGAACACTGCTCTTCGTGATGCAGTGTCATATGACATGACTCATGCTCTGCAAACAAGGTTTCTTCCAGTAACATGCCATCAGATGTTACTGGCAGTGATGGGATCAACTTCTACATTGAATGTCAAGCTACAAGCTAATTACGTTTTATTTTTATTTTTATTTTATTTTTAAAACTATATTCAAGCAATTTCAAGTCAATATATACTGTATGCATGCATATATATATATATATATATATATATATATATATATATATATATATATATATATAAAACAAAAAGGATATTATTTAGGGTGATTTAGAGTTGCTTGAACAGATTCATTAAATACAACTAATAAGCTAGACACAATCTAATTTACAGGCAAAAACAGTAATGCACTGATGCAATATAAAAAAATAAAATAAAATAAATCAAAGTAAAATACACTTTGAAATACCATGTCAAATAAATAATAATGAAATAATAAAATTAACTAAGTATTGCAATGCAAATATTTGCCTGAACCATGAAATTTAAAATAAAAAATAAAATAAAATTCTAGCTTAGACCTTTTCAAAATTCTCTGCTGGCTATAATATTTAGTGTTAATTTGGTGCTGGTCTAAGTGTTAAATCTGCATAAGCATTCTGCTAACATGAAAAACTTAACTAGTGAAGCTGGTTGACCAGTTTGGTTTTTTTTCTGGTTAAACTAGTTAAAACTTATATGTAGTCTCCAAATCGCAGCTTATGCTGGTGACCAACTTAGCTGGTCCTTTCAGCGACAGTGACCCAGATAATTCAACACAAAACCAATGTGCCAATCACAGACAGCACAGCACAACAGATAATGAAGAATGCATCACATTCAATAACTGAACACAAACAGAGTAACTAGCAGCAACCCAGACTCACCTCGATCTCCTCATAGCTGCTGGGAAACTTCCTCTCCTCGAAGATGAGTACATGATGTCTGATCCACTGCAGAAGAACGGTGACCAGCTCGTAATACTCCTGCCAGTGCAGCTCCAGCTCCTGCAGCCGGGAACAAAACACACAAAAACTATTCAGAGAGGAACAGGACAGCTCTTTTGACTTAAGTCACTTACCACATTACCTCAATTAGGTGTCCTCAATCAGAGCCTTGTCTGCTAACAGCATGTGAAGGGAGGGATGAATCAAAGTACAGAAATAGCTGATACAGGTTTATTGATAGTTTGTGACACGGCTCACAGATCATCTAATTCTCTTCTCATAGCAGAGGCTGATGGTGTGAAGGAGGAATGAAATAATCTGCGTCTGACAGCAGCTGGATGCTGTTATATAAGGGTGAATGGCAGAGATCCAGATCACACAACATCTATTACCTCGTCAAGTTTATATTCCTAAACCTTCTCTCCTTCTTTAAGGTGTAAACAAGCAAAGAGGTGAAAGAGGAGCCTACTGCCATTTTGAAAACCTGATGAGGGTCAAAAAGGGTCTCAGTTCACCATATTTGAATGCAAGCAAATTAATTTGTGAAGAAAAAATGTTAATAATTTAATTCTGTGCTTTTTCTAAACACTTTATTTTACACTGTTTAAAATAAAGGTCCTTTATTGACACTGATGGTTCGAAACTTCAACATCCAAGGAAACTTTCATTGCACAAAAGATTATTTAAAAAAATATTTAAACAATTCTTTACACTAAGAACAAAAATGGCTCTTTTAGGAGCTGTTCACTGAACCAAAAATGGTTCTTCATGACTGCAAAAATCCTTTTTTTTGGTGTTTGAGTGTTTTGTTTTACACATCTTGGAATATAATCATAGATCATTTTAGGAGTTCAATAATCTTAAAGTGTGGTAATGTCAGCAAATTTTTGCATGCAAAAAAAAAAAAAAAAAAAAAAAAATTCAATGTCTACTGTTAATAGAGATGTATGAAGCAAAAGTCACTTACAAACCAAGCATCTTTCTGTTGGTGAAGGCACTGAATGTGCATGAATAAGCATGAGCACAACCTGTGTGGGGAACTTTTTCCCAGATTGTGGGATTCCTGTTAAAAAGACTGGATTTTCCCCATGAGATTTCTCTGAGCAGCAATAAATGTAATCGCACCTCTAACCAATCGTTCGGCTAAACTTCTCTTTTGTGTTGCACGAATGAAACACAATCATGAGGTCTGGAATGAGTGCTGATAAATGACGATCATCTTGTCATTGTCTGAGAGACTGGACACTGATGCTATTCAGCAGGAGAGTGGGAACGAGCAAGGGTAGGAAGCCTAAAGAAACCTCATTCATAAAACTGCTTCATTAGTTTTATTAGATTTGGTTCAACAGCATATTAACTGGACTATTTGCTGACTGCCTATTTGCTGAGTCTGGAACTGGGTTGTTAAATGGGAATTACATCATTTTGAAATGAGTGAAAAACTCACATTGACTTTGGCGCCGTCCTGGACATCTGGGACACGGGGCATAGCGTCGTAAAGGGAGGACACATAGGTGATGATGGACTTCTCATCAGGATGAGGCACATCCACATCTGCAATGGAAAGAATTGCAGTTTAATAACTTTGAACTAATACATTTAATCAGGATTTCGCTTCAACACTGGATGTTGATATCTAATAACTGTCTTCAAAATCAGCTTGTAGCGCTTTAACATTACCCTCTGGGTCAAGCAGTCGTGTGACCCCAAGTTCTCTCTCTGCCACTGAAAAAGCCTGTTCCAGGTTCTCCAGGTTGGACTGGCGGTACACCTTCCCCATGTCGATGAGCCTGGGCCTGGTGAAATCAAGAGTAACGAAAGAAAGTGTGAAAGATATTAAGTGTCAAAAGTTTAAATCACTGGAAAAGTCAACAAAACATGAATTGCAAATGCAATCTAATGCATAAAAAATGGTACATTTTACAATAAGGTCTTATTAGGTAAGATTAGTTAATGCATTAACTAACATTAACAACGAGCGATACATTTGTCACAGTATTCTTTCATTTTTGTTAACTTTGCTGCATTATTAGTTCATGATGGCTCAGGTACATTACAACTTTTTTATTTTAATTATGCATTTCTAAATGTTGAAATTAACAAAGATTAATAAATGAAGTATTTTTCTTGTTAGTTCATGTTAACAAATGAAACCTTACTGTATAATGTTACCAAAAAATATGTATAATGAAATCAGAATGACAACATTTTAAATGATTGGAGTAAGTGGATTTGAACATTGCAGATTATACTAGTTGCTTAATAGTAGAGGGACATAATGAGTTCAGAGACGCAGGTAAGGTGACCACCTGCTCCATAAATCCCAAAAAAACATCTGTCTCCGGAGGGATGGAGCCATAACTCACATGCCATGAATACCAAGAGCTGGGAGCGGCTCCAAAAAACAGAGAGCCAACAAACTCTACACACTTCTACACACTTACAATGATTAAAACATCAAAATGACTCAAACATCACAACCCTTAGCTTCTGCAACATACAAAAAAGTGTTAGAAATTAAGCAAGCACCCAGGCATCTCTGAGAAATGTATGCTGGAAGGCATGACATCAGATTCTCCAGCGTGGCACTGAACGTCTTCCACCATGCTCGGATCATCCGTCCTGAAGCCCGCATGGATCTGCCTCAGGTCTCTCTCTGGTACATGGCTCACTGAGCTCCAGTCCGGCCCGTGTCCCGTCTGAGAGTCTCCGCTGGAGCGAGCGCCTGGACTCTGGGATCCCCGGCCGGAGTCCTCGGAGGGAATATCCTCACACAGCATGACCACACGGTCCTCCACGTCACTCGCAGAAGCCATGGTGCTGCTGGAGCCGGTGCGACGCTTCTTAAAGGACAGACGCCTCTTCATGTTGAGCAACATCGTGGCCCAAAATGTGCAATTCCAATTATACAACTATATTGAATTTCCAAATATTAATAACTCCTCTGCATGGTATTAGTCACGCTTCAGTTTCTGAAATCCATTTGTTTTCAGAGAGCTCCAAAAAAGAAATCAAACTGTACTTGCAGTGTGGTGCCTGTAAGAGCCTCTTCCTCATTTCTGAAAGGAGGCAGATCCGATGGGTGTTCCTGGCTGACAAAAGCATCAAATCCTCTCTCTTCATGTCAGGGTCAGTCGGGCGTTCCCATGTTTTGCAGGTACATGTTAACGTTTCAGAAAAGCTGCCCTGCGGGGAGTCTCCACTCCGACAGGCACCACACCTCACACTATTTATCTTTCAGCCTTCATTGTACATTTCATCTAAGACTGTTTTCTTATTCAATCTCTTCCTGCTCTCTTTTGTCCTCGCGTCTGCATACAGAACACACCCTCATTATAGAAAACCTGCTTTCATTAAGCCTGGATCTGTGTGGCATGTGTGAACAGTTGTCTACCATTTAATAAAAAAACCTGTGTCATTTTTTTAACTGATGCTCATATAAAGTAGTCCCTACAACTTCTTCAAAATTACATTAATATATGTAAGCTTTTAAAACTGCTACTAATTGACCTTTACTGCTTTTTACTTAAAACATCCTGACTTTAATTTATATACTTTCTAATGAGGCTTTCTCAAGCCAACATAAAGTTTGTCTGGACAAACTTTTGTTTATCTAGTTGTCCTCTGCTGTATTTCTCAAATCTCTTTTACATTTGCATACACTTGAAAATGCAGTGTCAAGGCACATCTAGTATATCTCATAACTGTTTCTTGAGCTCAGGAGCCCATTCATCACCATTATACTGTATATACAAGAGCAGCTCAGAACCTCTGCATTATATCTCTTTTGGTATTCATCAAAAAATAAAAGGCTTTATGTATAATGTATTATAAAAGTATTAATAACATACATTGTAATGCATTATATCTTTTCAAAAATAACTGCAACCAAAGTTAAAATGCATTATAATATGTCTGTTTTTCTTGTTCTTTAATGCATTATAGGGGTAACAATGAACAGATAATGTATTATAACTGTGGTTACAATTATTTCTGAGATAATATGATGCATTATAATGTGCATTACAAGTCCTTTGAAATGTTGAACTTCAAAGGCTGATTAAACTCTAGAAGACTGTGAGAATAAGCACTGATTTGACTCATCGGTGCTCAGAGCATTGTTTTACACAAAAAGATGTGCTGAATTCAGATCAGAAGACTTTACTCCATGGCATCAAGGACAAGTTTGATCGAGAGTGGAGGTAATTTTGAGAACCTCTGAGACTAATGATAAATATTTGAAGGAAATATCAAGAAACACCCCCCAAAAAATAATAATTCTGTAACAATGCACCAGCGACATCCACTACTTTAGCCAAACCCCGATCTTGAGATGTGTTACAGAGGCACTTACTCGTGTTTGTGTATAACAGCGTTGAAGAGCTTTCCGTCCCTCCAGCTGGTGGTGAAGTTATCGCAGCGGACACCGGAGTAACCATCCACCATCCGCTGAGACCAGAGGAGCAGCTTCTCCTTCGCTGACATATCATCTGACTGACCGTTCACCTGGATATCTGAAATCTACCAGCCCACAAAAATGAGTTGCATGGATTTAATAACAAGTGGCAGCAGCAGCCTTATGTTTATCATATGCAAATCAATAATTAATTAAACTGGTTGATTTTACACAAAAATTATAGTCATGCACTACAATAACAATTCAGCCCCAATGATTACCATTGACCTCCTAGGACCCCTCTGAGGCCGGTTATTATACTTAATCCATGAATAACTGTAGAAAACAGTTCATGCAGTTCATTAAAGGCAAACCCAATCAGTTTGGGCATTGGTTTACAGCGAGTGTTTGGGTAAGCTGTACATTTAACTTGCCGAGCCATAAGCTCAATTTGAAGCATTTAAACAACAGTATCTGCCACAAAAACAACAAAGAGCTAAAACAGAAAAACTTGGAAACATTGTGCATTTTTAGTCTAAGTCTAGTTAATAAAACAAGCATTAGACTAGATAAAAAAAATAAAAAAAAAACAGACAAAAACTATATTTCTGGCAACATTGAGAGAATCTGACAATTTGGTTTCAATGACCCATTTACAAAACAAACCGTCTGAATAATTCAGTTGACTAAAATAAATGTCAGACAACAAACTCAGACTAGAAGAGTGTGTTTGAATTTTCTTTTCAGTTTTGTAAATGTGCATGTGCGATAAAACATGCCACTGAAAACAGTGCACTTATTCTTGCTACAATATTACATCAGAAAAGTAGCTTCTTATTGAAAACCGTGCTATTTTGATAACGCTTTCACAATGACAAACAGTTTTAAGGCTTCAATTTTAACAAATTATGGTGACCAAATGTGATATTTAAACTTAACTTTAAGGAAATTAACATATTTTAAATATGCTGCTTTTCTATACTTATTTTTAAATGCCCTCTATGTTAATAAGAAATCATTAGATATTGTTTAATGTTTAATGTAATATTTTAGCACAATAATCTTTAAGCAGAATGTTTGCATCGTCTTCAGTAAATCCCTGCGCATGTGATTCTCTTCTTGGTCAGGCTACCTCCATACCTCTTTTATTTCTTGAGGAATTGGGCAGGAGTCCATACACCACACCTCTACACAAACCTCTCTACTTCTGCTGTACGAACCAGAAGTCCTGCCAACCTATTTTGTCAATCCAAGAAAATTAAATTCCCTAAAACGCGTGAAGAACATACTCAAGAAGCACAATCGGCTGAATTTGTGTCAGTCTCCTGGCAGCTGTATTGTGACTGAGTGTGATTGTAATTGAACACCTTGAACAACAGATTCACGTAATTTAGATCTACAAACCATCCTGAATATTAGATTATGAAATTAGATTAGCTCAAAGACTCTCAATTGCTCATGGCGCCTGAGACACTGCACAGATTCGTCAAGAGAATCAAACAAACTGCTTCGTTTTCACATACTAAGACTGTTGTGGTCAGATCATAATGGATATTCCTGATTAAAGTAGGAATTAAAACAACAACATTTTATTTGCATGAGGCAGATACTGGTTTGAAGCAAAAAAACTATTGACCCCGTTGAGGTTTGATTGGAAATCATAAAATCAGTATGACCCAAAGAATCAACTGAATCAGTGATTAATCAGACTGATTTGAAGCCCAGGGGAGGAGGAGGAGGTAAATGGTGTGGGAACTCAACACTGACAGAACAGGAGACCTGGAAGTGGAGGATGATGGTCCATATGAGACCCAGTGTCAGCTTTGGGTTCCCGTCGGCAATGTCATCGTTCCTGATGTTCACCAGCTTCACCTGTGATTTACAGAGAAGAGCATTTCACATTTGAGTTCATGATGAATTGAAATGACACTCAAGGATGCATTTAAAGCAAAATACTCATGTTGCTCTTTTCCACACCATGAAAGTGAATGGTTACTAGAACTGATGATGCAAATGGGCTTTTACAATTCTTTGATGGTCAGTTTTGCTGTGACTAGAATATGGTCTCAATTAACTAATACTTTATGTAAGGGAGCAGCTAGGACAATCTGCTAAATTGAGATGTTCTCGTACCTGCCGGTGTCTGAGGAAATCCAGTGCTATCTGCACATTCTGCAGTTTGTGGAATCGCATGCGTCCTCTCTCACGAGGCTGTGGAGACAGACACAGAGTCAATGAGACACATGACATTGTTGACAGGAAGGATGAGACTGAGACGTGTCCTTGAGTGCCCAGAGAAGCTGGTCTAATGGAAGGAAGAATGAAAAACAAGATGACCTTTATGAGCACGCTAAGAAAAGACATCAAAGACCCAATGAAATCTAAACGTTGTGTTTTGGGGGTTTTTAGTCCATGTCTGTTAGCATTGAGCACATCTGTATGCTGGGTGACAGAAAAACTAAATCTGCATTTAAAATCCTGTTTTTATTTTCTGATTCATGAACATGAACAACAAATCCAATTAGCTCCACACAAGAATGAGCTCATCCGCTACAAATAATACCTGCTGTGATAGGCCACGCCCCAACTTCCTGTTTCAGTAGGAAATATGTGTCAACACAGATAATGCAATTAAAGAAATTATAAAATGCACACTGAGTCATTTCATGGGGTCTTCAAGACTATTTGACAGAATTGATGGTCTTGTGGATTTAACATGGTATAATATTGTGGATGAATGCTAAATACTGCTGAATGCAGATATATATATATATATATATATATATATATTTATATATTATAGGAAATAACTCAAGACATCTGATTCGCCAAACACGCTCCAACATGTTTTTATGACCAGAACAACTTTAACTTAAAAAAGCATGTCTTGCACAAACACTTTGCTCTACACTTATATTCAATTCTACATATATTGCTTCAAAATGAATGTGGATTTATTTGGCAGTCACTTAGATTTCATTCATTCGCTGTATCGGTCACACACCCAAACCATGACGAGGTTCAGATAGATGGTGTCATAAAGAGAAACAGCGTCAGTCATGTGCAAGCAGAACCAAGTAAGAATGAAACAGGGCTACTGCAATGTTATTCACAACAGTCAAATCTCGAAATAAAAGATAGAAGCAAAAACATGCTTTATTAAGAAAGTAATGCTGTTTTACACAACATAGGTTTATTTATAAAAATGTCAATATTTAGCCGTTGACTGTTGAATATGAGTAAATGAAACAGCTAATGTAGGCTAATGCTAATGTAATTCGTTTTTCAAAATAAAAGTCCCTAAATTTAGAATTCTTAATGAAGTCTCTCAACATTTATCTACCAACCTGCTGAATAATTACCCTTATTACTTTAATCAGCTGAGATACCTAGCATGTTATAATCTTGAGACATAGCATCAAAGTAAGTCAGCAAACAAATGAAAACAAGACTAGTGGCGGACGTGACATCATGCGCAGGACAGCCACAGTGAGTGACCCATGCCAATGAAGCATCTGCATCACTCACCAACCGCACGCTCCGCACAACGTCCCGCTCCCTCGGCTTGACAAGAGAAGTGCAAAGAGAGCAGACAGAAGTCAAAGGGCAAAGGTCAGGAAAGAGACGGTGGGTCAGGGTCAAAGGAAGGTGGAATGAAAGGTACAGAAAGAGTCAAGGAGGCGCCACACCGATTCAAAAGAAAAGCCAGAGAGTGACGTTAATGTCTGAGCTACAGCCAACAGATCAAGCAGTTTGATGGAGAGATGTCAAGAATTTGTCAGGAATATCTGAACCCAGTGTTTTGGGTGTGATTCATCCAAACATTGAATATGAAGCCGGTGGGGTGTTTGACCTGGAGGTCTGGATCAGGACTTTGGATTTGGGCGACACTCACCAGCGTCTCTCCGGAGAGGACCTCCAGAAGGGAGATCAGGTTATGTCCATCTCTGAGATCTTCATACAGGTCATTCACATGACGCTGGGTCTGAGAGAAAAAACAAACAAAGATCAGTTCATCACCCCTGCAGAAAGAAAACAACCACCTAGAATATGTGAGCGCAAACCCAAATCTCAAGATTTCATTCCTCAACCACAATGCTGACTTACTTAACTTACAACGCTAATCCTAAGCATCATATTGTGTTTGTAGCTCTCTTGATTACTGCTCAATGCGATCAGATTCAGTCATGATTGTTCTGACCGCTGAACTCTTAATGCATGATTTAGATGACCAATGATATTGGCTGCAGGTTTGCACATGATTCGTTTGGAGGACTAAAACACACAGCTAGAATTTCCACTTTCTTATATTTTATTGACGGCATTTTGTCATAATTCACCCATCCTCACGTATATGAATATATTTTTCCTTCACATGAAACACAGATGTTAGATGTTAGGCAGAAAGGCAGAGCTAGTTGTTTTCTTCCATTCAAGTAAAGTGAAAGGTGAGGCCAGTCTCCAAAAATACAACGGACATAAACACAAGTATGTGTGTCTCTTGTTAAGAGCGGGACCCTGAATTCAAAGAGATTGATTTGTGTTTTGCTCCGTGAGTACAGGACAGAGAGACGCATGGCTCACCTGCCTCACCACTAAAACAATCTGTGACAAAGTTCACATTTAATTCTGAAGCTTTTCTAAATCAGCCACTCAACCACGGTACAGCTGCTTTATAAAAAAGATTCTCTGCTTCGATTATAAAAACATATACAGATTCACGGTGGATGACAGACAGACTGGGCTTCCTCTGGTTTATATCATAAGACACTCAGCTCTCAGCAGCTCGCTTGAAAATCCTAAAAGTGTCAGTTCTGTGATCATTTATCCACCCTCACGTTGCTAGTGTTATTTCAGTATCATTGATGTATATTGCAGGTTTTGTTCATATTTTGATTTAGACTGGATTATTTATTTTCTGTCATTTTAGTTCTAGTTTTATTAATTTTGTTGTTTGCTATTTTAGTTTTTTAATATGTCTATTAAGTTTTTATTATTTTTTTATTTATACGTTTATTTAGCTATTTTAGTACATTTGTGTTAAAATTACAAATGTTGTGAAATATAGCTGAAATAAAATGTTTTTTTTATTAATTTTCATTACCTTTATTTTATTTCAAGTAACATTTTTTTTGTTTGTTTTGTTTTAGTTATTATTATAATTTTTTTTTTTACTATAATTGCAATCAAATCTTTCAAGTTTCAGGAAGGACAAAATAACAAAAAAGTGTATATATATATATATAAGTACTCCAGAAGTTGAAAAGAGCTACATTTCTTCAAAGATTATCTGCTGAAATCCTGAAATCAAAAATGTACGGCAAACTGCATTGTGTCAAATGTGACACAGAAGTTTAAACATCTAATGGAAAATAATAGTTTATGATAAGGTTATAATGTTTTTGTTGTGACAGTCATGGTAATGTATGAAAAAATAACTGCATATGGGTTTGGAACAACATGACAGGTGAATGAATGATGACAGGATTTTAGGATCAACTGTTTTTGTTTTACTAAAAGTGGAACACAGCAATGCCTAAAGACTAAAACGAATGGCAACTAATGAGTCATTTTTCAAGCTGTGAGCATCATGTGACAACAGAAGAGCCTCGGGAGGACAGGAGGACTGAACGTGTGTGTGAGAGAGCAGAGCATGCTGGGACACGCTGACAGAGGAACCTACCTCAGCTCTCCGGTGCTGGAGGACGAGGAGAGAACAGCAGACGGATGAATGGAGTTACAATGATTAGAGATGGAAGAAAGAAGGGAAAGTTGAATGATGAAGGACAACAGTAAGATTAGTGTGATTTAAAAACTGATGCTGGAATTACATCAGTTACGTATATGACTGAAAACTTCTACAGAAAAATAAATATCAAAGAATGAGGGTGAGTAAATAGATGCTCTTTTCCATCTTGAAAACATAACTTTTTACAACTATCAATATGATATAAAATGTTCAGTATTGCTATTACATTTATTACGAAGCAGAGCTCATATTGAGCCACTAGAGGTCTCTGGTGATGCATTAAATATGATGAACACAGCCACACAACCTCACACACACATCTATTCTATAACCTCACACACACATCTACTCTATAACCTCACAACCTCACACACGCATCTACTCTATAACCTCACACACGCATCTACTCTATAACCTCACACACGCATCTACTCTATAACCTCACACACGCATCTACTCTATAACCTCACACACGCATCTACTCTATAACCTCACACACGCATCTACTCTATAACCTCACACACGCATCTACTCTATAACCTCACACACGCATCTACTCTATAACCTCACACACGCATCTACTCTATAACCTCACACACGCATCTATTCTATAACCTCACACACGCATCTACTCTATAACCTCACACACACACATCTATTCTATAACCTCACACACGCATCTACTCTATAACCTCACACACGCATCTACTCTATAACCTCACACACACACATCTATTCTATAACCTCACACACGCATCTATTCTATAACCTCACACACGCATCTACTCTATAACCTCACACACACACATCTATTCTATAACCTCACACACGCATCTACTCTATAACCTCACACACACACATCTATTCTATAACCTCACACACGCATCTATTCTATAACCTCACACACGCATCTACTCTATAACCTCACACACACACATCTATTCTATAACCTCACACACGCATCTATTCTATAACCTCACACACGCATCTACTCTATAACCTCACACACACACATCTACTCTATAACCTCACACACGCATCTACTCTATAACCTCACACACGCATCTACTCTATAACCTCACACACGCATCTACTCTATAACCTCACACACGCATCTACTCTATAACCTCACACACGCATCTACTCTATAACCTCACACACGCATCTACTCTATAACCTCACACACGCATCTACTCTATAACCTCACACACGCATCTACTCTATAACCTCACACACACGCATCTACTCTATAACCTCACACACGCATCTACTCTATAACCTCACACACGCATCTACTCTATAACCTCACACACGCATCTACTCTATAACCTCACACACGCATCTACTCTATAACCTCACACACGCATCTACTCTATAACCTCACACACGCATCTACTCTATAACCTCACACACGCATCTACTCTATAACCTCACACACGCATCTACTCTATAACCTCACACACGCATCTACTCTATAACCTCACACACGCATCTACTCTATAACCTCACACACGCATCTACTCTATAACCTCACACACGCATCTACTCTATAACCTCACACACGCATCTACTCTATAACCTCACACACGCATCTACTCTATAACCTCACACACGCATCTACTCTATAACCTCACACACGCATCTACTCTATAACCTCACACACGCATCTACTCTATAACCTCACACACGCATCTACTCTATAACCTCACACACGCATCTACTCTATAACCTCACACACGCATCTACTCTATAACCTCACACACGCATCTACTCTATAACCTCACACACGCATCTACTCTATAACCTCACACACGCATCTACTCTATAACCTCACACACGCATCTACTCTATAACCTCACACACGCATCTACTCTATAACCTCACACACGCATCTACTCTATAACCTCACACACGCATCTACTCTATAACCTCACACACGCATCTACTCTATAACCTCACACACGCATCTACTCTATAACCTCACACACGCATCTACTCTATAACCTCACACACGCATCTATTCTATAACCTCACACACGCATCTACTCTATAACCTCACACCTCACACACGCATCTATTCTATAACCTCACACACGCATCTACTCTATAACCTCACACACGCATCTACTCTATAACCTCACACACGCATCTACTCTATAACCTCACACACGCATCTACTCTATAACCTCACACACGCATCTACTCTATAACCTCACACACGCATCTACTCTATAACCTCACACACACATCTACTCTATAACCTCACACACACATCTACTCTATAACCTCACTCTATAACCTCACACACGCATCTACTCTATAACCTCACACACACATCTACTCTATAACCTCACTCTATAACCTCACACACGCATCTACTCTATAACCTCACACACACATCTACTCTAAAACCTCACACACACATCTACTCTATAACCTCACACACGCATCTACTCTATAACCTCACACACGCATCTACTCTATAACCTCACACACGCATCTACTCTAAAACCTCACACACACATCTACTCTATAACCTCACACACGCATCTACTCTATAACCTCACACACGCATCTACTCTATAACCTCACTCTATAACCTCACACACGCATCTACTCTAAAACCTCACACACACATCTACTCTATAACCTCACACACGCATCTACTCTATAACCTCACACACGCATCTACTCTATAACCTCACACACGCATCTACTCTATAACCTCACACACGCATCTACTCTATAACCTCACACACGCATCTACTCTATAACCTCACACACGCATCTATTCTATAACCTCACACACGCATCTACTCTATAACCTCACACACGCATCTACTCTATAACCTCACACACACATCTACTCTATAACCTCACACACACACATCTACTCTATAACCTCACACACGCATCTACTCTATAACCTCACACACGCATCTACTCTATAACCTCACACACGCATCTACTCTATAACCTCACACACGCATCTACTCTATAACCTCACACACGCATCTACTCTATAACCTCACACACGCATCTACTCTATAACCTCACACACGCATCTACTCTATAACCTCACACACGCATCTACTCTATAACCTCACACACGCATCTACTCTATAACCTCACACACGCATCTACTCTATAACCTCACACACGCATCTACTCTATAACCTCACACACGCATCTACTCTATAACCTCACACACGCATCTACTCTATAACCTCACACACGCATCTACTCTATAACCTCACACACGCATCTACTCTATAACCTCACACACGCATCTACTCTATAACCTCACACACGCATCTACTCTATAACCTCACACACACATCTACTCTATAACCTCACACACTGTCTATTACGATTGCAATGAGTTTCATCACAATCAATGACTCTGCTAAAATATCACAGTCTGTGTAAGAGTCCCCCCTAACCAGCGTATAGATAATAAATCTTATTTGTCCCATCTATCTCCATGTATTCAATCCTCACACTTACTCAGCTCAATCAGCACAAAGCAATAAAACCCTCTAATAAGTGCTAAATAACAGCTGACGACAGCGACACACCACAGCGCAAACTCTAAGTGTTTGTCAAGGTCAAACTCTAACATTAAGTCAGCAAATATAGATGTGTCAGTGATGATTATTATAAAATAAGGGCTCATATTTGAGAGTACACAGGGTGAAAACATACTCAGTGTTTGTAATAAATACAACTGATGTGAACATGTGCTGCCAAGTGTAATGATAGGTTTATGTAGCTGTGCCCTGGATGAATGCACATCGTTAAATCACTCAGTTATACGTGAATCAATTATAATTAATATAACAAGCAGTATATAAAACAACTGTCTTACTCAGACATATGTGCACATATGCTAGTGTTGGCTGCATGGACTGACAAGTGTTTATACCCTGAATATGATATTATGCATGCTGCAAAATGAATTCAGATGTTCATGACATGCAGGTTTGATTGATTTGTACAGGTGCTAATAACCTTCAGTCTTGTCCAGCGTTACATTTTCATTATCTTTTGTTTGGTTTTTCCACACACACAGACCTTTCTGTCTAAATACGAGACATTTCAGACTAGACGACGATGGACGAGCTGCATGTAGATTTATCACTTGTGTGGTCAGGATATGATCTGCTTCTCTACAAATATCACACTGAAATCATGTTCAGCCCAACAGCTGTCATGGCTCCAACAAGAAAGGGACTTTAAGATGGGTACATTCGTTTCTAAACTGGGTGTTGTGATATCAAGGTTAAAAACTGTACTGGTAACCAATAGTAGTAATATGGGCTGGCAATAGACATGGTTATCTCTCTAGTATTATCTCTCTATCGTGGTTATTCTCACATGACATTGCAGTGAAGCACTGTAATAAAAGTTGAAATGTTTTGAGCCTTTGTTAAAGCAATGTTACATCATTCATTATAGTGCAATAAAACATGAGAGAACCCGACACTCGCACACTGTTACAACTGCGATTATTATAGTTAACGGAAATAAAAACTACAACTAAAGCCATAAAAATATATATATTTTTAATTTCTTGAAATAGACGAGGAACTAAAACTAAAAAAATAAATAAATAAATATATATATATATATATATATATATATATATATATATATATATATATATATATATATATATATATATATATATATATATATATATATATATATATATATATATATATATATTATTGGTAAATGGGTTGATCAATGACAAACACTCAAATTAAAATTCAAATGAACATAGAAAAAAAAATGTTTGAAACCAAAGAATCTGGATGATACTACAACAACAGGTTTATAATCAGCTGTCTATGTGTGCACTCCCACAAAACCTTATCACACGGTGTTAAACTATTTATTTCTCATGGTTTATTGCGTTGATCCATGGATTGAATTACAGGGCTGAACATATGATACTTGTGCTGTGGAAGTGTAATGTAAGTTGCATTGGATTAGTTTGTGGAAATGACAGTACGACTGTGATTAAACAACAGTACAATCACAATCTGAACATGAATGGATGAGGAGCAGAAATGGAAGAACAGAATCAAGAATCACTGGTCATTTTAACTTGAACAATTGCAGGAAATAATTAACATGAATGTACCTTTATTAAGTGTTTGTTCACCCATTTTGTGAAAGTCTTCTTCTGCACTTTGTCCCGTTCATCTGAAACAAAAGAGAAGATTCAACAGGATTCAGCAGTGTTCAGAGTAAATGTGTCATTTTATTAATTTCGATTTTTGATGTTTAAAATGCTAAATCCCTATAGATAAACAATTCCAATACCGTATCTCAGCCCAAAACAACACTGATGCAATGCAACCACTACTGTGACTGTTTAATAAAGAAACAGCCAAACTGCAAGAGAGGAAAGAAGTGCAACAAATTAAACCCAACGAGAATGCTTTTTTACTTGTTCTTTTATTATTAGTTGTTTTTGTGTGGGAATGCCTCCCATCTCCTCCCGAACGATTAAATCCCAGCACCGCTGAGGCACACCCATGTGAGAAAGCCTGAGTAAAGCTGCAGAGTAATGACTGCAGGAGATGTCTGGGCAGCTCCATTGTCAAGTGAAGACGGAGCACAGGTTCAGACGCCTCGGGCTGGGAAAATTAACCATGAAGTGTGCATCACTCATGACTAACTGAAGAGCACAGACACACCCACAGCCTGCACAATCCTGTTCCTCCAGCAGCGTGAAACACACTGCCAACACCTGCACCTCTCACCATTACCAGAGAAAACACAGCTCAAAGACTGCTAGTAAAGTTGATCACTTTTCTATAAGGTGGCCTTAACTACAGAATTATGTACTGAACCATTTGAAACATACATGGCGGTGCATTGTATTTACATTAAAAGTACTTCATTAACACATGTAATTACATGTTAACTCTATCCCTAACTGTAACTCAACCCTCACCACTCATAACCCTAACTTTACTTCTAAAGCTAACCACACTGCAAACTCATCAGCAGAAAATGTGGGAATTTTTCAGAGCATTTACTTACACAGTAAATCCATACTTTTTGGGGGGTATTTATTGCTAGTAAATAGTAGTTAATGCCACATCATATACTGTAAACTGTGACTGAAGTTAGTCTTCAAAGTACAAGGTGAAAAAAATACACATTTGTGAAAAAAAACAAAAACAAATGTGTGTAGAAAAATTCACAAAACGACATGCAAAAGCATGAAAAATAAGAGTCTGTGATAGAGATTGTGATATACCTCTTCAAGTACAAAAACAGCTTTAACTCCAGTCATATCTCAGCCGGAGTTTGTCTAATCGTGAACAGGATTGGGAAGAGACCAAACTGAACTGATGACATCCCAACCCCATCCCTGATTTGAAGGATGATGATGCAGCAAGGACTTAAAGACATTTAAAGATACAATAGAAATCAAGCTTCAAGCAATCCTGTAGAAATGCATGAGCCAAAGCATAGAGTAATAACCTATCCCACACCTAAACCCCATTCATTTGTGCTTCTGTAGAATGCAGTGGAATCAATACTTGGAGCAATGTTTTCAATACTTCAATGCACAATATGAGAGACAATAGGAATATGTTTGCTGAGTGATTCAGCCTCAGACGCGCCCGCAGGACTTCTGCTTCTGCTGGGTGGAGCTTGATGAGCAGATTAGGAAACATCATTACCAAGGGAGGAGGCAGTGAACCTTGACCTCTGCCTCCCCTTCAGTGTTGAAGAGTCTTACACGGGTTATGATGATGATGATGTGGATGATGATGAGCCCCAGTACGGGGGATCTTTCTGTCCTCTCACACGTATAAAGTTACAGCACTGATGTTTAAACCAACGCCCTTGTGATTCAGCGCACAACTCCTGCCCTCTGGGGTGTGTGAGGCATGCATATAACATTTATTTTTATCAGCTGATATTTAATGCAGTGATAAGTATACAGATATAGTGTCAAATGCACTTTCTCTGTTTGCTCAGCACTGTTCGCTGATGACACACTGAACGAGCCAATCAGATGCAACCTCAGTCCCACTTAACACATCTATCACTGGTGAATACAAGTCATCAGTTTAAATCTTGAGGAAACGGCCTTGTGGGACAGATTCTGTATGAGATGATGATTATAGTGTGCAGAGCAATGACATTTTACAAACACTATAAGTCTAGTGCTAAACCTTAGGTTTATTATTACAGATCTCATGTGAAATATCTTATAATAAGGTCTAATGTAATCCTGTTTGCTCACAAGATTGCATTCACAGAGGGGGAAGATATTTTTCTCATGGTTGGTGAATGAGAATAATGCATTGCGTGGCGAAACATCCTAGATTTCCTGGACCCTAGACTGACATCGGAGGAATGAAATTGAAATGAATTCGTAAATAAAGTCCAAAGTTAGGGTCTTAATCGTACACAGTTTCACTTCTCAATCAGATTCATCTTGTTATACGCACGCTACTAACTGTAGGTAAGTTTCTAACTAACTCTCACTGGAGTACTAGTAGACTGTCAGGTTAGTGTTGGTAGAGTAAGTTGACATGTTATATCCTAAGAATGTTCCAATAATTTAACTAGAAACCACAACAAAAAGACTGACCATAAATCTGTGACCTAGAGATCTGGCTTCTACACAGCAGAAATCTCTCTTCCCACATGAGCAGGTGTATCAGAAAGCTTCCCAAGTACCTTTCCTGCCATCCAGGGCTTTCAGCATCCCCTGATAGTGCATGTCATCTGAAGGGATCCTCTCCCTCTCCAGGCTGTCTGCCGAATATTCCCTCCGTCTCTGTTGCGAACTCATCTTCTTTACCTCTCACTAATACAGAGTCACAAACCACAGCTCTTTACAAGCTCCTTATCTTCACTTCTCCAAGTGATGCGATGTTTCCCGTTCAGACTCTCCGTTCTGCTTTCTTTGAGTTTAATTCCTGCTGTCCATCTTCACGCTCTTGTAAATGATGCCACCAGCTACAGGTTGTGCTGATCTCTTGAGCTGTTCTGTCTGCAGAGAGACACGGAGGGCATTGTGGGATACGCTTGGCTCCGCCTCGGCCCCAAATTGTCGTGTTGGTGGAGCCGAGGCAGGAAGAAGGTGTGGAGTCAGGGAAAGTGAGTGGGAAGGTGTGTCCACCAGCATGCCTCATCTAGAATCCCACACCCTCTCCACACACACACACACACACACACACTAAATCATCTCAGTCTCTAGAGAATAACGCAACAGGAAGCTGAGAGTTGAGAGTTGTGTAACTAAACGAGTGTGTAGCACTGATCAAAAGTGTCATTACAGGAACAAGATTGCACAAAGATGCTCTAAGACTCACACACACACACACACACACAAATGCACGCGCGCCTCTTTAATGATTAACCACTGTGACATACCTGAGCAGTTGGGCAAGTATGAGTAACTGAGGCAGGGTGAGGCTCTGGGATGGGCCGCTCAGGTCTACACACGCTGGAGATTAACAGGAAAATACATAACCAGAGGCTGCAAAATCAACAGCCAGGAATACAAGAGAACTCTTTATAAGAATCATTTATTTCCTGTGTGCTGATGTGATGGTGCTGAAGCTGCACGTGCACCGTCTTCCATCACTAATGAGAGACAGAATACTATTTCAGTCTCTCCACTTCAATATTTCACCGTAATTCCATGTGTTACTCACAACAGGTGACGAGCGACAGCTCTGCTCGTGTCATAAAGACATAAACCTAGAGGATGAGGCTCATCATCTGAACTCTGAGAAGCCGTTCGTATGACAATCTGTCCAGGCTCGCTGAACTCTAACAGTGTTTGCAGGAGCGATGATCTTTTACGAGGTCTGACATACTCCTTAGCGGATATGGAAGCTGACGCCTTCATTTTATAGACGTCTAAATGTCTGTTGATAATGGAGAAAGTATTAAGGTGTGGCACAGAAAAACTACCAACACCTATAATAACATTCACAACCTTTGTTTAATTTTTTATTTTTTTACATTTTCTTCAGTTACTGATTTAAAAGATTTAGTGATTTCAAGTTATGTAACCTAAAATAAGTAAAAAAATATTTATCTGTGTATTTATATATGTATGTTTGCATGTTTTGGGATTTTTTATTTTATTTTAATAAATCACAGATAAATAAAATTGATCCAAAGTGACAGTACAGGTTTCTATTTCAAATAAATGCTGTTCTTTTGAACTTTTTATTCATTTGTGAATCCTGAAAAATAAAATACATCACAGTTTCCACAAAGATATTGTGCTCTTTTCAACATTGATAATAATCAGAGATGTTTCTTGAGCAGTAAATCATCATATTTTCTTGATTTCTGAAGATCATGTGACACTGAAGACTGGAGGAATGATGCTGAAAATACAGCGGAGCATCACAGAAATACATTACAGTTTAATATATATATTCTCATAGAGAACAGCTTTTTAAAATTGTAATAGTGTTTCATAATATTACCAAATAATATTGATGGACTACTTTTATAATTACACAAGTATGTAACCTCATATTAGCTTTGACCCTCCTTATGTATTTAATCACAGTGGCCTTTTTGTTTATGAAGTTTATTATCTTATAATTAAATAATTTATTATAGACCCATTCACATACATAATTACTAGAGATTTAATTCAAATTCGTCAATTATATAATGATATTGATTTTATTTATGTGATGCTCTTTTCATGTGTTACTGATAACCCGCAGTTTCCACACAGCATGACATCACTCACAGACCAGCTGATCGTCATCGCTGAGCTCTGATTGGCCGGATTAACAATGAGTGCTTCTGAAGACATTAGTTCACAAGATACACGGCTTTATACAAATACAGCCTTTGAAGATGTTCAAGAGCTTTGTTTGAGACACGTGATATCCTCCAGCACACCCATATATTCAGATGAACTCGTCCTTAAATGACATCTAAAACAAAAGTGTTCTGGACCAGAGCTGCAGTGTGGAGCAGGCTTTATTCCAGCAGTCAAGTCTACACAAGACCAATCGTTCAAACACGCAGCGTGAAGCATGATGCTCTTACTGGATCAGTAACAGGTATTCATCTTTCAGCCTCTCACACACACACACACACACACACACACCCCAGGTCTTGCTATGCACCACATGCACACCAAACTGTGTGCACCAAACTGTCTTATATATGATCTAGAGGATATGGATGAGATGAGATTTAATGATCCAGACATATAATGCAATGCAATCCAGTAATGATTGAGAGATGAAGAAACAAACGCTCCTCTAAAGATCCTGAGGATCAGATCTGACTCTAAAACATGATTGATGGAGAATCAAGTAAAGCTGAGCTGCTTCAAGTGCTCATCTGGAAACATTACTGCACTTATTCTGATGATTACTTGATAAAACTCAGTAAATATTTGACAGCAAAAAGCCACGTGAAGCACGAGCTAAAGTTGGACTTCTGCACAATTAGACAAAAAGATCTTTAACTTGATAAAAGTCTAAGCTGTAAATCAAACACCAGAAGGCATGGAGTGTCACAGGTTTAACAGCAAAGGCCTTAGAAATGTGATCCACTGAGCTTTACGGGGTTAAGCAATCATGTTCCCTTCAGGTACAGGCAGAGCTGAGAGTGAACATCACAGAGTCTCCACACATTCCCGTGTTAGGTGTAACCAAACCACATTAGCAGTGAAAGTGCCTCCCAATCCCTTTCCCGTTGGATCTGTGTGTGTGTGTGTGTGTGTAAGAGGGAGCGTGTAGATGGAGTGTGTGTCACGCTTGAGAGGAATGTGTGCAGATCTGCTTCGATCACAGACACACCCTGTCCTTCCCGAGCAGAACAACACCGACACCTGAGCGCTTCTTCTCCCGCTCCAGAACATGCTTCTACTGTTTTATGTGATTTCCATTCGCTCCGTTCCGAGAGACAAGGAGCACTGCGACTCCAGATGCAGTTTTGCTCAGAGCATCAGTGTGTATCTACATGTTGTGATGTGAAAGCCAGCACTGGGGAAATCTGAGTTTACAACAGGACATCAACAGCAGCAGCTGAGATCTAAAATAACCCTTCAGAGCTTCTGCGCATGGAAAACAGACAGAGCTGCCAAACACTTCTGCAAACTCACTCACAGACCTCTGAGATGATGACATGCACTTCAAACGCGTAATATAAGACACATATCAGAGTCACTAGATTAACTTTCTTATTGCACATTCACCTCTGAACGATTCATCAGATTTAGTTATTTCAAGTAATAATAAAGCAGCTTTTTCTCTGAAATCTTTAATCAGCGTGTAAAAACTTGCTCTGACACAACTTTATGTTCCCCCTGAAGTCAAACATGTTTCAGTCTGTCTGCTATGAATCCTGCACGTCTTGTGAAATTAGTAGGAGGGACTTAATAAAACAAATAAATATGAAATTATTTCAAAAGCCCTGTTCCCGGTCTCCAAACTAACCTGCTCACACGTGAGAAATATTAGAGGAGGTCAAACCTTTGCAAGGAGAAGTGAGTTTTGCTAGTATTTTTTATACATTAAAATTAGTTCAATAAAGATACATTTAATCATTTATTAATTGATACATTTGACTAACATAAAACAATTTATATTCATATAAAATATTTAATTTTCAATATGGAATTGTTACATTCATTTATATAAAATAATTACATATCTCTCTTAGTGTTCAACCAAAATGTACCTTATTTATGATTTTAATGCATCCTGTTCTGTGCATGATTCATTAGTGATTTTTTTCATAATTTATAAAAATTTATATATATATAAAACTTTCTGTTTGCTTTGACTTTTCTGCAGTTTTCTCAGAAATCATTTACTTTATTAAAATAAATTGGCTTTGGTCAGGGTTTCCCGTTGACTTTAAATATTTGTCTCCCTCTTCTGGACAATAATTAGGACCTAATGGTAAAACAGTTGGCAGGTAATTTTACAATAGCTGAGATATCTGAACAGCTGAGGTAAACATCTTCTAGAGAAGATAAAAGTGTGATTGACCTGCATGAGATCAGCTGAAAACTATGAGACGACGTCTGCTCTGACGGCTCTGGCTCGGTGACACAATAAGAGAAGCTGACGGAGCAGAGAGGAGGATATCTGAGAAGAGCTGTCCGACTCCAAACACACAGGAGCCATGGCTGCAGATGAGGAAAACACTCGTGTCTGACCGCACTGGGGCGAGGATTCAACACTTACTGTCAAATTACTTCACAAACCAAAATACATCGGCTTCTTACGTCAAATCCAAATGTGTTTATGAGTAATAGAGCCATGTAACCATGGGCTTCTCCAGCACCCAGAATATTCTGTGTAAACCCCCAGCTTTATCACCTTTATAATAAACAAGTATATTATTACATTCAGATGCCTGTTTTATAATAATAAAATGTGTGTTTGAGGAAGAGAATAATGTTAGCTTCAATAAAAGTGAAGGACATTTTTAAAGCTTCATGCTGTAACACATCTTCAGTGAAACAAAGTTATAGCACTGGAGTATTAAACTGAGACTTTTCCACAAAAGCTACATCCACAAGAGAGAAAAAAATGCATGCATTGTGCATTTACAATACATTTTCTTTTTCAAATATCATGCATCACTTGCTTTCTGACAGATCTCACTGAAAAAGGTGTGACTGTGAAATGAATGGAAATGACCAGCCGTTTCTTCTGATCAAGCTTCAGTAACGGCGTGTGAATCAATCACTCTGGCACGTTTAGTTTCACTGACATCCATAAAATAATAGCCTCCTACTCAACACAATGAGGTACACACTGTATTTAAACAGTACTAATCTACACTGTGTTCACATGACCTCAACATATTGTATATGAATGGCATATAGTCATTTTAGAAATAAATGATTGCGCATTTAGACATTCAGAATTCTGTCTCAAGTTAATATAAATCATGTAGTAATAGTATGCAATTCTGAACATAACTAGCCTTTAATAAACTCTTAGTTGCAAATAAATAAATAAATAAATACATATATAAATTTGATGTAATTCGCAATTTAGAGTTGTGAATTACAATGATACCACAGTCTGCCTTGTGTTCATGTCTCCTGATTATTTACATGAACAAAACCAACTCTGTCAGCACAATACAGTATTTATAGTGTACTCAAACAAAACAAAACAAAACAAACAAACAAATGTTTTGTATTTACACCTGCATTTAATTATAATATAATAATAAATAAAGTATAAATAAATATATTTTATTATGAACATCTTGTCTTCTGTATGGCAGGTCTAGTTACTAGCGTGATAGAAATGTCGATGCACGAAGGGTTAAGTTCACGTACTGTAAGTGTAGCGATGGACAGAGGTCAGAATCTGTCATGCATGTAAACACAGAGTCATATAACACCATCACTCTCCCGTTACAAGAGATTCAGCTACCGTCTTCAACTGATTTATTACAAACCCATGAAGGAATCATCAGTAACCAGATCAGTGCTCTCCTGAATGTGAGGTTTCTGATCAAACGATCGAGATGCTGGAGGAGCAGGAGAGGAGCTGTCAGGGTCAGAAGTCACCTCGGATTCTTCTGGAACACAGACACTGCACTCATCTCATCTAAAGGAAGTCTCTGACTCCTTCACTATATACTTAAGAGTTATTCCAGGATTCCCTAATGGAGATGCCAGCTTCTTTATAAATGTGCCTAACCCAACTAACTAACTGAGAATACAGAGGACACAAGAACATTTTCAGAGTCAACATAAATAAAAACCAACAAAAAACAAACTAATATTATCTGTGATATACATTACTCGTTTTTTCTGAGTTTGCAAAAATAATATTTCAGGATAACATGTAGCATCATTCTGATTTTATGTGGATATTCAAGAACAAACTGTTTTCTGGTTCATAGGATAGATAAGAATGGAATATGTAAACTTATTTCTAATTATCAAAATCATCAACCTTATTTCCATCCTTATTTGCATGAGAAGAACCAATGCATTATGTTTCATTTTTGCCCTCATTATTTAGAAAAAAACATTATGTGACCCTGGACAACAGAACCTGTCTTAAGTGTAAATATTTCTAAATTGAGATATACACACCATCTGAAAGCTGAATAAATCATCTCTCCATTGATGTATGGTTTGTTCGGAGGACAATATTTGTCTGAGATACAACTATTTGAAAATATAAAATTTGTGGGTGAAAAAAAAAAACTAAATATTGAGAAAATCACCTTTAAAGTTTTTCAAATGAATTCTTAACAATGCATATTGCTAATACAATTTTTTTTTAATATAAATGTTTACAGTAGGAAATGTACAAAATATCTTCATGGAATATAATCTTTACTTAATATTATAATGGAATAAAAGAAAAATGTATAATTTTAACCCATAAGATGTATTGTTGCCTATTGCTACAAATACACCCCAGAGACTTCAGACTGGTTTTGTGCTCCAGGGACACATAATAATAATAATAATAAGAATATAAATAATATAATTGTATAAGGTGTTGCGGAAATGAGAGAAATTAGTCAAAATCAAATAAAAATGTTAATTTAAAAATCGAGATTATATTACGTAACTGTGCATGGCTGTTAATAATTACTTATTACTAAAAATGTGAAATGTATTCAATTTCCTAACGGTATTAACATTTCCAGACTGTTTTGGTAATCAGATTTGTAATGGCTTGGAAAATATGTCCAAAAAGGAGTCATAAAGTTAATTTAAAAATAAATATTTTTCAGAGTTTTAAGTAACTGTGCATTATTGTTAGAAATACATTTTTCTGATTTTTTTCTGAATGTTGTGGTAATGAAATTTTAGGAAAATACGTAAAAATAAAAATATGTTAAGAAGTCGATAAATGTTTTTAAATGGCTCATAAACACTTCAGATCTTGTTTTCAATATCTAAAAAAAAAATTGTTGATGTAAGTCTTCTTCAAAATCTCTGAAACCAAGATTTCATTAGAATCAAATAATAATAATCTATCTGGGAAGCTCATAAACCAGTGTTTGAACATTTAACATGACTCCAGGGTTGGAAGAACACACCTGGTCTCTCAGGACAAACTAGTTCAAGTATTTCATCAATCCAACAAAGGCAATCATTAGCACTTTAAAACAGCCGCCCATCTTCACAATACACAGTGAAGATCAATATGAAATCAAAAAGCGACTCTATTCACTTTCTTAACACATAATCCTGGTCTTCTGAGTGCTTCTATATTTAGAGCAGAGTATTAGTAGAGGATTACAACACTGGCTGTATAATATCCCCTCGCACTTTATTTTGATGGCTCCCAACAGATATTTGACAGCTATAAGTAACTTTACAAGTATGTCAACTACTTCTACTAACACTAACCCTAACCCTAACAGTCTACTAGTACTCCAACGAGAGTTAGTTAATAAGTTACTAATAGTTAGTAGAATGTCTATCGAAATAAAGTGTAACCATCAATTCTTTAATTTATTTTATTCTGCCTCTGAAACTTTTTGTTGTCATCACCGATTACTTATTTTTCATCCCCTCCGATCATTTAGCTCCATTCTGGTGTGAAAGGTCTTCTGGGATTGTGAATGATGTTGACAGCTCTGTTGCTGTTGTTAACTACAGCCAAAACTATCAAAGATACTTGACATTAGCTGAAATAAAGCTGAAATCAATTATAAATATAAATATCAGATGAAAAACTTGAAACACTTAATTGAAAAATGTAAAATGTTGACTTGGCAATTAAATACAAATTAAAAAAAAAGACTAAAACTAAAACTGAAATAAAAAATACTTTACATTTAAATACAAATATTAAGTTAATTAAAATAGCAAATAAAATAAGTAAAACAAATATATATAATATATAATAAAATCAAATAAAATAAATAAATAAATACACTAATAGAGTATAAATAATACTAGAATAACACTTCTTATATGCTGTTGATTGCCACAGACAATCATTTTGACTTGCACTTTATAAAAAAAATAATAATAATAATAAATAATAATAATAATTAGTTGACATATGCAATGCAAAGTGTTTTTACAAACAAGTCATCATAGATGCTGTCCACAAAGCTAAACACAAAACCGAATAACCTTTAAATGGAAATGATTGGTTCCTTTGGTAGATTTGGACATACTGTAAGATTCAGCATTGGGTGTTGAAGCCAAAGCGACTTTTTTGGAGTTACAGTACTGTATTTC
This sequence comes from Carassius auratus, assembly GCF_003368295.1. Taxonomy (NCBI): domain Eukaryota; kingdom Metazoa; phylum Chordata; class Actinopteri; order Cypriniformes; family Cyprinidae; genus Carassius; species Carassius auratus. Next base: position 10,299,469 of record NC_039283.1, read on the forward strand.
CTGTCGCTCTCTGTTATTACAGCGCGAGAGAAGCCTGCTTCAAGCCCGAAACAGGTGGAAGCGTTTTACAGCTCTCAAAAATAGCGCGGGTCCGGGACACTTCACATTCCCACGCAGACACAGAGAATTTCCTTCTGAAACCCAACTCTGTTTAGCAGCACAAAACCGTCCGTCAGACCCAAGAAGGAAGAGCGCTAACACCTCATCCACCGCGGGACGGCAAGACAATACAGAAACTAACAAATCAACCAAAACTAAAACAAAAACACATTACAGATTTGAATATGGAATAGAACTGAGAAGCATTTTGTAAGTCAACATTGAGAGTTTCCCATCCCACCTCGGCCAACAATGTCTGATACACAAACAGACACAGAATAAAACACACACACAGTCAAACTCTTGATGTTGTGACCTACCAGGTATGATCTTCATAAAGTCTGAGGAACAGCAAAGGCAGACGACCAGAACAAGAGCGTGTCAATAAAGAAAGAAAAAGAGTCTGGGTTTGTTTGGTGGCCGCTGTCCCCTTCTTATTTTTGACGGCCCATGCCTGCTGTGTGGATATGTCAGCACTGCTCCCGGTGGCTTTGCAATTAGGAGGGAGGAGGCTGAGGGACGGGACGGGACGGGGCGAGTAGGGAAGGGGAAAACAGCTCACTCTGGATATAAATATCAGCCTGGGCACAGATAGAAACTGATGAAACCCATGGAGGCCTCTTTGAACAGAGATCAGTTTGTTCCTGGATGATGATTGAGTTATTCTATGATATTGCATCACAGTCTGTTGGATTTATCTGCCCTCAACATTTCCCTTCCATACTGCTGTCAGACAACAACACGCCAGTTTCAGTAAAGGTTGGGAGAAATAATGGGCAAAATGCATTGAACTGATAGAATGTACCCTTGTGCCAAAGAAGTGCACTTAATTGATTTTAATCTACACTTGTACTTCAAATCTTAAAAGTGTATTTAAATAAAACTGTACTTGCAGATAACATGATATTAATGAAATAAAAGGCCACTTAATTGACTTAAAGAGAGACACTTCTACTTTTAAACAGTAATAATATCAAATTAAACGTTTTTTTTAAACAGTATAAACCATTTAAAAGTCATTTGTTGTGCTTTAAAGAAGTGCACTTATTTTGATGTGTTGACTAACATACTTGTTTATCATTTTAACTTCAATGTGCCTTTTCATTTAAAGGTAATATATTTAAAATGTTCTAAATTGCAACAACAGCATCATTATTACAAGTTTGAACAGCAACGACATTAAAGTATATTATAGTTTAGCATAAATGTTTGTCAGTGCATTCAGCAGAAACACTAAACATGTTTCAAACACAACAGATGTGATTACGAAATTACATAAAAATATGTGCATACATCCTACTTAAGTGGGTCAGAAAACATTTGCATTTAATATAAATTTGAACTATAACACATTTTCATTTAAAAAATAACAATACGTGTCTTAACACATTACATTAAGATCACACTTGAGTATATTACTTTAAAGCATATAAATACTTCTTTTTTTCTTTTTAAAGAAAAGCACTGTGTTGCCAGTGCTCATGTTTTTTTTTTTTTTTTTTTTCATTTCTATATGGACTGGGATTCCTGGCATGACTGGAAACCTCTTGTGCAATATCACAAGTCTTCCGTGGCCACCCGTGAAGCCAGACATGTGCTAAATATAGCAGAGTTTTACACAGCAATCCACTGAAATTACCATATGGCATTGTGAATTACGGTGTTGACAGAGGGTCAATTTCATTTCCCACCATGTTTACAGCACTTATGACCATGCTTCAATTTTAAGTATTTGTAGGCATCTTATATGCAAGACTTGGCATGTGAACTATTTAGAAAATAAGATGAGTAGTGACTGATCAAAACTAGTAATCAGTCCCAGTCTGACTCCACTGAGGCGGTTTAATACACTATAAATATGTCAAAAAATGAGTGGGTCAGCTTTCCTCTTAAATAATGTGCACTGAAATGAATCATCTTGATTGAGCATGCAAATGATAGACTAATGAAAGATGCAAGATGTTGACCTATGTTTTTTGACCAATCACATGACATCAAATACTACTCCGTTTTTATAGTATGACCTCAGAGAAAAATAAATAATTAAATGCATAAATAAATCATGGCAACTCATTTTTACTTTTCCAGGATGCTTCATCCACACCAGTAGGTGACAGTATTATAAAGTCCGAGACCCCTGTTGTACACTGAAATAAATAAATAACAGAGGGATGTTGTCACACTCCTGAACTGTTTTCATTCCTCATGTTCTCTGTGTGAACTAGTTTCTGTCTCGTGTTGATTGTGTTGATTTGTCAATTACCCTCATTAACGTTCCCCTGTTCAGTGTTTGGTGGTCCGGTCCCGTCGATGTGTACGTATGTTTCTGCTTGTGGAAAGAGGAAAGACTGAAACAGTATTTTCCTGTATTCAAGTAATCTTTGTTTTACGCACGACTTCAAACAATCACTTTTATGAGTCACTTTATGATTCAAGCAATCATTTGCCAGTGAACCAACAAAACAAACAGCAGCTCATACAGCAGAGGAAAAGCAGTTCCTCTGTGAAAGGTTATATTGTGTGTCATTATACATTCACCTGGGGGGTTTGAATGATGTGGATAGAAGACTCTAACAACTGTTATTTCAGAGGAATGTCTCATAAATCTTCTACATATCGCTGCCTGTAGAAGTACAGATGATTTACTGGGGCATGTCGGGAACCATTACAATTTTTTCGTGAAGTAGGCTATTTATCAGATCTCCCAGTTAGATCTCCGAGTTAATCTCAGAGCAAGTGCATAATCTCTTGGTTTAGGTACGACAGTATAAAGCAAGAATAAAATGGAGCTACTTGTTTCATATATGAATGCATGTCAACATTAGTAAACAGCTGTCATTAGCAAACCAGGTGTCAGAGTAGCCCATCCATAAAGATCAAACAGGAACGCAGATGTAGGGGAGACAGGGCTAGTCGTCAAATGATGAAACTATGCCTTGTATAACAGTAACTAAAACATTTTGAGTCAAAAGCCCAATTGCATAATTGGGTTTATGAAATTAATGTCATTTTAAATACGTTTTCACATTAAGAGTACATATCTTTACATTTGAAACATTAAGAATTAACAATGATATTATACTTATAAATGGAACCGATATTAATACAAAAGTGTGCAATATTGTGTGTTTTATGTTAACCATGTTTTAGAATGTTACAGATTGTATCAATTATATAATGTATATGCGAAAAAATCCAATATCATATTTTTTAAAAAGCGTTTACAATGAAATTGTGAACTTTCAAACATAACCCTACTCTCAGAAAATGTCACTGGAGTCATAATTACAACAACTAGCCTCCATCTATTCCAAGAACATAGAGCGGTCTCAGCAAAGGGCCAGTTATAGCGGTCACAGCACCAGACACTAGAATGTGTCCGATAAGACTTCTTAAAAGTCAGATTCATTTGGCTCCTCTGAAATAACTGCATGACTCACAAACTTCACCACAATCATGTGGCATTGAGAACATCAGAGAGTGCCTGTCACAAGCATGCAGGAATTTATGGTGGAGGCGGACACTTGCACAACACAGAACAGAGAACAGTGCAGATGGAGAGCTCAGACTTCTGCTCCTATATTCCCAGAGAATTACTCAAATATTACTAGTGAATAAAGTATTGATTCTATGCCATTACAGAAGAACAAAAAGGTACTAGGTACAAAAAAATAATAATTTGCATACTAGCTGTAGGCTAAAATGACTTAAAAACATGTGACAGAACTTGTATCGAAAAGATCTTTCTACAGACAGATCTGTAGAGATACAGTAGGGGGCAGCAGAAAATTACACAGATGTAACCTCAAACACATCTGACTCAAGTTAGTTAGTCAGACCATAATATTGTTTAAGTTCTTTTTTCTCATTAAATCCAATTGCGTTTGGTTGGGAACTATGAGAACTGTGGATTCCCAAAAGACCGGTCATGCCGAAGTGACTAACAAAAACCTTCAAACAGAAGGCTAATTGTTTTTGGATCGTTCCTCTGTGATACACTTACTTAACACACCCATTAGATTCTGCAAACTTTTTAAATAGTTGCTGTCATTTCTTGCAAAGCATAAACCCAACTCTACAAAAAGTGGATCGTTCCAGTGTACAAAATGAAGCACTAATCAATAGTTCCTTGATTAAATGTCTTTGAATTTCTAACAGCATTAACGGAAATGCACACCTATACAAACATCCCAGAGATCTCTTTTGCACTAGGGAAAGAAGACAGTGGTGGAATTTGGGATGGACAACTTTATCTATGGTATGCCCCATTGCATAATACACAAAGTGACAGAGCAGAAGTCTCCATCTAATAGTTGTCCAGTGGAAACCAGAGACAAGGGGAAATAACCAAACACACAAGCTTCCTGCAAAAGTGGCACATGGGGTCATCTAAGCACAGCACTGATTTTTAAAAACGCTCTTGTTTTATTCAGAGAACAGAAAAACTATTGTAGTGGGTTGAATTTGGCAGCAGGGAGAATGACTCCAAACATTATTGCATTGTCAGAAACACAAGTGCTGCCTAACTGCTCATTACCAGCAGTCTGGTGTTCCCCTTGAAGAATGAAAACCTGCAACAAAATCACTAGATAGTCCTACAGTGCAAATGGGTGGTTGTGAAACATTGTACACATAATTTGATGTTTTAGGTGTGGATGTGGTGTAAATTTCTCGAAATTAATTTCTCAAAATAACTGGGAATAATTATGCCCAGATTTCTGCTTGTGGAACACAGCAGTGACGAACAGGACAAACTGAAAAATATAACAAATAAAAGACATGCGCATTGTTGCATAGACAAAACATGTATGAAAAAAGCTCCACGGTTTTAATGCAAGTTAACGTTATATCAATCTTCCTGCACTGCAGTATATGCTTCTCTGCACAACCTGCAAAACTTATAAACCTACTTATTAATGCTTAATTTACTCAACATAAAACGCTGGCGCCTCTCAAGCAAAGCATGCACAAGCATCTAATGACAGCACAAATATTCCAACACTACACCAGTCACCTTGAACCTCCCACACATCAAATACAGATGTAAATCGGAGCAGTGCTACCTACGTCGAACCATTTCAGAAAAAGACAGATTGGTAGAACTGTAAAGGACTCATACCTTCTATGAAGTTGGAGAAGGTTTTTTCCTCTGGCTCTTGATCTGTAGAAGTCTCTTCAATGGCACCCTGCAGGAGGCCACGCTCTATGGCCAGTTCTTCCAAGACATCATAGTCCAACTCATCTTCTACAATCTCTGGCACTGGGGGTGTAACAGGTTGGCCTGTAACAGGACTGGCAATCTGTTGCACTTCAATCACTTCCTCTACCACAACGATCTTCTTCCGCATGGCGTCTACGGACTGCTCTTGCGCATCACAGGAATTCTCATCAGCAGGAAGAGATCCAGTGATGACAGGCTGTGCAGGGGCCTTGCTATCCGGGAGCCTGCTATGTTTCTCTGTGCTCTGCTGTGTGTCAGGAGCAGGCGTGTGTTGTGAAGCGCTGGGAGGCTCCCTCTGCTCGGGGAGGGGGTGAGCTGGGTCGAGGCTGCTGCTGCTGACGCTGATGCTGCCGGTGCTTCCCACTGTCCCTGCGAGGAGGATGTTTTTCCTTTCAGAACCTCCCTTTTTTCAGGCAAAGGCTGCGCAGGCTCCACCTCCCCTTTGTGAGTCGGGTCCTCATTCTGTACAGCTGTTGGCTGCACGCTCTCCACAGTGTGCGTTCCTTCAGGGGATGTCTTTGCAGAATCATTTGTTGCAACTTTCTCAGGGCCCTCAAACTTAAGAAGGTCAACCTGACAATCATTCTCTGTCTTTACCTCTATCACCTTTGTCTCAGCTATAGGCGGTGGGACTGGTTTTACAGCTGAAGTTTTGTTTGCAGATTTCTGCTTTTTCTTCTTTTGTTTTGAAGGCTTTGGGGCATCCTCTGTATCTCCATCTGTTGCAGCTGTAACCTCTCCTGTGACTACAGGTTCTTCAGTTAGTTTTGCGGGTGATGGCTTTTGTTTAACAGAATCAGAATCTGTATTAGAATCAAGTTTCTTCGGCATTTGCACAACCACTTGTGAAATCTTGCTGGAGTCAGCTGTAGATGGGGGCTGAGATTCATGACTCAGATCAGGCTTGTGAACTTTGACCTCCGCCTTGACCTCGGCAGTAGAAATGGCACAGGGAATCTCCTCCTTTTCATGAACTTTCAACAGACTAGTGTTGCCATCTCTAGATGCTTCTTGGATTTCCTTTGTTTTTTGGGAATCAAGTGCTCTCTGCTGTTTGTCAATCATTTGAACAGTGCTAGATGCTGTAGGCGGCACTGCTGTCTCCTCTACAGGAAGCTCAGAAGGATGCAGTGGCAGATTCATCTTGGATTTCTTTTCAGCAATGTGTATTGCCAAATCTTTGTCCTTTTCAGGTAGAAGTGGGATTGCTGATTCTACAGATTTGACAGACACCCGGGCACTAATGGAGGTAGATGGCTTCATCTCATCAGCATGAATGGCATTTGTAACATCTGCTTTTTCATTCTTGATTGGTTTTTCATGCACATTTTTTGTCTTTGTGGTTTTCTGCTTTTTCTCCACTTTTGGTTTTAATGGAGCAGAACAAGGAGCATTCTTATCCTTTTTGCTATCACCTTTGGATGCTATTTCTTGAGAGACACTGACATGCATTTCTTCCTTAGGCTTCTCTGTGTCTGCATCGGTAGAGATTGAGGATTTCACTGCAGTTGTCTCTACTGCTGATAAAACGGCCGGCTCATCCTGCACATTTCTAGTTTTTTGTGTTTTCTCCACCTTCGGTGTAGGATAAGAAGCATCCTTAGCCATTTTGATATCTCCAGTGACTGTGAATGTGGTTTCCTGGGAGACTTTCATAAAAACCTCTTCTGTGGACTTTTCTTTGACTGCTTCAGCAGAGACAGGAAATACAGAGGATTCCACTGCTTTTGGCGAAACATTTGATATATCCTGCACATTTTTGGACTTTGTGGTTTTCTGTGTTTTCTCCACTTTTGTTTTCGATGCAGTGAGATGAGGAGCATTCTTATCTCTTTTGCTATCACCTGTGAATGCGGCTTGAGAGACCTTGACATACACTTCTTCCTTTGGCTTTTCTTTTACTGCTTCAGTAGAGACAGAGGATTTCACTGCAGTTGTCTCTACTGCTGATGAAGCAATAGGCACATCCTGTATATTTTCGGCCGCAGTGGCTTGGTGTGTTTTCTCCACCTTAGGTTTTGACTCTACAGGACGAGTAGCATCCTTATCTATTTTGCAATCAATTTTGGGTGTGGTTTCCTTGGAGACATTGACACACACTTCTTCAGAAGAGACAGATAATTCCACTGCTGATGAAACAGCTGACACTTTTTTCGTCTTCAAGGATTGGTGTGTTTTCTCCACCTTCAGTTCTGATGGAATAGGATAAAGAGCATCTTCAGCCATTTTGCTATCATCTTCTGCTGTGGATTTGGTTTTCTTAGAGACCTTAATAAACACCTCTTCTTCGGACTTTTGTTTTGCTGCTTCAGCAGGAACTGATGGCACAGAGGATTCGTCTGATGTTGCACCTGATGTTGATGAAACATCCTGCACATTTCTGACCACAGTAGTTTTCTGTGTTTCCTCCACCTTTGGTTTTGAGGGAGTAGATCGAGCAGCATCTTTAGCTGTTACTGTGGATGAGGTTTGCTGGAAGACTACCTCTTCCTTGGGCTTTTCTTTGACTGATTTAGCATGAACAGAGTATAGAGAGGATTCCACTGCAATTGTTCTCTCCCCTGATGAAACAGCTGGCATATCCTGCACATTTTTTGTCACAAAAGTTTTCTTTTTTTTCTCCACCTTCGGTTTTGAGGTAGTAGGATGATGAGCATCCTTAGCCATTTTTCTCTCGCCAGTTACTGTGGATGTTGATTCTGCTGCTGTTTCACCCACCTTTGGAAAAATAGCTGCCACATCTGGGCTCACATTAACCGTTTTCTGAATGAATGCCGTCTTGGTGCATTCTTTGAGTTCCACCATCTTTTCCTGTTCAACTGGCTTGGCATGGTAAGTTTCAATCGGAGGTGTATGGCAGACGGGATGCACAGCGACCTTCCTCTTCACACTTGGTTTAATCTCTTTGGTGTAATCTTGAGTATCAGAAAGCAATGGCTGCTCTTTGGATTCCCATGATCCTTTGGGCTTGATCTGAGAGCTAGCCATTGGACGACCTCTAAATCTTGGTGTTCTCTCCCTGTATTCAATCATTTCAGACTCATCCACACTCTCTATTTTGCGACGGTACTCCTGTCGATCAAGCAAAGCCTCCTGCTTTTCTGAACCCATCTTGCCTGGTTTAGGAACATAAGAAGTTGGGCCCTGAATAGCTTGAACATGTTCTGCCCTGCGGGTGATGGCCAGAGTTGCAGCTGGCCGTCGAACTCTCTGTAGAGGTGTGGGAACGATCTCCGGAGGCAAATGCAGGTAATCACGCAAATAGACAACCCCTTCATTAGTAAGGTACCAGTAGTAATGCCTCCATGCAAAGGTCTCCTTCACATACCCCCTGGACTTCAGTGAACCCATGGCTCTTATCACCTGCAGGTTATCCACACTAGGAATCTCAGGGTGCTTGGTCTGAGGCCGTTTGTCTTTCTTGGCCACCATGACACCATCCCGAAACAGATGCTCATAGATGGCCTTCAGGTTGTCCAGGGGCATTACCATTCCTGCAACCATTGTGCTTCCTTAGTCGTGCGGTGTCTGTATACACAAGAACAGCTATGCCAAAGAAGAACAAGTTACTGAGTGACCTCACTCTCCAGAGTCCTGTGGCACAGCCTGCAGCCACGTGCAACCAATCTGATCAAAAAAGACGCTAAAAGTTAATACAACCTGCTATTCTGTGTTTGTCCGCAGAACTTTCCTCCTAATCAAAAGAGTTTCTTCTTTCTTCTCAAACCTTCTCAGAGGGAAAGGAAAAACTTAGGAAAGGAAAGCTGTGCTCTCCTTTACTCAGCCTTCCTTGGAAGTGAGCACAGTCTGGACTGGCAGAGCTGCAATGGGAGGGGGTGTGTGTAAAAGAGAGAAAGAGGGAGAGTACTATGATCCCATCGGCTCCTCCCACCTCAGGCAAGCAAGGATGAAACTGTTAGAATCAAACTGCCTTGTCGACAGACTCTTAACAGTTGTGAATGGCTTGAAGTAAGCACTTGCAAAGACATTCACCAAAAGTACAGGGAGCAAAAATAGAACTCTAAAAACAGAAAAAAAAGAAGTGCCCGTTCAGCACACCTATGTCTCACTGAGGCATATGTATTGCATAGTCTAGGAGGAACCACCCACAGTGGTGCACAGCACACATTACACACCCCCCGGGTGTGTTGGGCCATATCACATGAAGGAGGCACCTTTCATGAATGTCATCCAATAGGTGAAAGATACAGTTATTAACACCCGCCTCAGGCAAGCAAGGTTCACAAACTCATATGATGGGACACTCCTTTTGCCCTACAGGCACTTGAATTCCTCAAAACGGTCCTTACAGCAAGTCCTTTGGATCGGAGATAAATAGGTTGACATAGAAAATTTGACTACGCATAACTGACTTAACTGATGAATCAGTGCGGATACTGCACAGGAAGAAAGCATGAGACAGCAGAGACTCGTGAAAAAAAAGAACATCCTGTCCATTATTAATGTTATTATAAGTGCAAACACAAAACACGTGTTACGGTTTAACTTTAAACTATGGCTAATTTGAAATGAGCAGCTGGTTATTGTTTTGCACAATGATACATTTGTATAAAATCCATGGTTAATTATGGTGTTTAAAGATGTTAAAAGACTGCACACACACACAGTCTTACGCTAAGCACGCTTTTACAAACACTGCTGGCAGTACAGAGACACGATGCAACAGACTGAAAGAACGGTTGAAGAATTCATCTACAGCTCTATATATCTCAGTCTCAATATAGCTGCTGAATTTGAGTTTCCTATGACAGAGCCTACTAAATAAAGAACTGCTTTACAGCTAACCTTTCGAAGGAACCAAGAACGTGGTGTGTGATTTGAGAGTGAGAGTAAGGCAGGGATAGACACAGACAGATGCAGATACGGAGAGCAGAAAGGGAGAGGGGTAGAGTTGCACTGATTGTCTCTAATGCCTTCTGGAAAAACGACATCGATCCAACTTTATGACTGCTGCAGTTACCGATTTTCTGAGTGTATCGGGTAGGAATAAGTGGTAAGGATATGCCATACGCAGCACTTCATACCTCAAACAGACAAATGTTTTTGTTTTAATCACCATGGAAACAGTGCCGGGGAACTCAAATATCCTCATTCACGTCGCTCCAGCACCATGAAAATAACTTCTGGGCAACTGTGTGGGAGTCACAGCAATCTTAACCTATCTGTCATAATCAGTGTGTATGGCACTGTAGAGAAAATCATTTATCTGACTCATTATTAAACTGCTTTTCCAGTAAAAATTTTTATTTGTTTATAATTTCTATTTTAATTTATTTTATTATGACATAATTTATTCGTAGGACAAGAATATGTGATGTTAAATTGTAATCAAATAAATGCATCTTTCAAAAACATTGAAAAAAAAAACAAAAACACTTACTGACCCCAAACTTTTGAACATGCATTATTTAAAATGTCATTAATTGAATGTCATTTTAAAAACATATTCTTGTCCTAGAAAAAAAGCAGACCTAGGAAGAGCAATAAGGGATCTCTCTCTCTCTCTCTCTCTCTCTCTCCTCTCTCTCTCTCTCTCTCTCTCTCTCTTTTTCTTGGCATTATGAGTCTGTCAGGTTCTGTCCGGCCTCAGCCAGAATGACTTTAATGGTTTTATAATTAGCCGAGGCTGTAAAACAAAAGATGTACTCCATTTTATAACAGTATACATTTCAAGACTTGTATCTAGGTGCACAAAAAAAGTCCCAGCATTTGTTTGAAAGGTTTCACGAGCTGAAGACTGTTTCAAATCCATCTTCAGGTGATCAGTGAGAGTTAGCAACGACACATAATCATAATAAACATAATCTCTACCTAGAGAGAGAGAGAAAAATAAAACATCCTCCAGAAGTGACATTTCTTCATGATGACTAAACAGTGGTGATTCACTGATCGTTATTTGTTCCTCATTTATTCCTACAGTATGTGAGTCATTAGACATATTTACATTCACATTGTAATGAATGTATTCAGTGTAAAAAAACCTCTTTATTTAACATGAATTAAAAGACAAGCCATAAAGAGGCTGGAGAATGAATCTGAGGTCACCTGAAATAACTTAGTGAGGAATCATTTGAGCTCGTTGTGTGTGTTGCCTAGAATAGACATGATCTGGCTCTCTTCCCACAGTAAAGTGTTCACTAGTGCTCAGAAACACATGGCTTCCTCCTTCATCCTGCTGACAAAGGTCGACGTGCCCCAGAGGTCAGATTTGCATGTGTCCCTGGCAACAGATAGACAAGCCAGCTGGGATATAATTAAAGAAATTCGTCCTTTTTTTAACATCCTCAAATTAGATTTCATTTTAGCTTTCACGTGACGCTTTCCACTCAATTTCATTTCTAAAAAAAAATATTCAAATTGTGACTCGAAAAACTCGATGTAATCAGATATGACTGGCAGTCACTTGTGAGAATCTGTCCCTCTAGAGCTCCATATGTACATGAGAACAAAGTGAGCTGGAGTTTGTGTTTGATTTGTATCCATCTACTGAAGAATCTGAACTGAATACTCTTCAGATCTGTTGGGCTGAATATAATTTGCAATATTATTGTAGAATCGAATCAATCTGGTGCACAGAACACAGCCATTCAATTAACAGTCTCTCTAAAGTACACACTACACAACTGAGCATTCATAGCCATATCTATAACACTGGAAAGTCAACAAGTCGCTTTTACTTTTTCATTTAGTCTAAACAAGGAAAAACTGCTGCATGATCGTTAGATCAGCCTTCACTCAAATAAATGAAGTTATGCACACTATAATCAGGAAGCAGAACATTTTAACATTCAGACTTATAAAAGCTCAGTCTCTTAGCCTGTGACTAGTGCCGTAAAGGTTGGAGACAGGGCTTTAGCTGTCCCTTGCAACACTGACAGTGTCCATAGTGTCACCTCCAGCACCTGTTCACGACCCGAGGAAACCCAATCTCACTCTGTTCTCAGCTGATCAGAAGATCTGGAGAGCTCAAAACTCCAATAACTTCCCAAATCTGGTTCTACAGCGTATCATATAATCTTAAGGAAGTAAACATTGCCCTGAATATGTTTATGTTGAACCATCTTCAACCAGCTGAGGTCAAGCATTTCTTATCATGCTCTTTTAATTTCCGGTTGTACTTTACTCCCATTTGCAACAACCAATTTCAGAGTCATTTGGTGCTAAACGAGGCATACAGTAATAGCTATAGTTATAGTAATAGTGATAGTTATTATTGGCTTACAAAGCGTCACTAAAGAGACGATGCTCATCTGTTCGAAGCATCTCAATGTGAACAAGCACGGCTAACCAGCACTCCAGGGTATGCTTTGACATGTTCATTTCAATAAGATCAACGTCAAGCAAGTATTTTTACCAGCAACTAAAAGAGAAACTGTACTAAAGCACATTTTTTACATTTTCTCTAAAGCTAAAATACTCAGAACTTGTTGTGTGCTCTGTGATCCAGAGGACTTGATCATACAGGCCTGTGAGCAGGAATAAGAACCAGTAAATGCTGATCAGGAGTTTTTCCTGCCAAACCTGGTCCAAGCCAAAGAGCTGATTCCAAAATGAAGCTCATAAATATTTGTGAAAAGCTGACAAATTTTAAAAACAGATTTTTTTTCCTCTCCCCCCAAAAAAATATTGCACTTTATAGGGGCGTGGGAGAGATTCAGGTGTTCATGATAAATGCATTCATAGGTAGTTGAGTGAGTAGTTTTGCCAGCTACAAGCAACTTGAGTTGAGACCTAGGGCCCTATCTTGCACCCAGCACAATTGACTTTGTACACCGATGCATGTGTCATTCCTATTTTGCACCCGCGCAAAGCGCGCTTTTCCCTCCACAGAAGCACGTCGCTAAACTAGTGAATGAACTTGCGCTCCCTGGGCGGTTCAGCGCAAAAAAGGAGGGGTGTTCCGGCGCAAACAATCCCTGGTGCTATTTTGCTGTTCCATTAAACAATTGCGCCACTGACCAGAAAAAACCTAGTCTAAAGTCAGTGGCGCGTTGCGCGTTGTTCATTATGCTATTTTAAGGGCGCATGCTTGACCATAATGTATAGCGTGCACAACGCGCATACACTTTGCTCATGTAATCTACACAGATGCAAGAGTTATTTTTGCAAATCATAAATTGTTACACTAAAAAAATATTAACACATGAGATGACGGAAATCATCATCATTGTGGTGTGCCATGAAGATGTGAAAAAATAGTCATAAATCTAGCTTACAAATTATTCAGGCTAATTGTAGTAATTAAGGATCAGACCTGTTTGCCCAATAGTGGCAAGACATATATGTATATAAGGACATCTGACAAATTGGTTTGTCCGTCAAGAACCAGGAAAAAAAATCGATGAAACAATTGTGGCTATTTCCTCCCACGCCTGTTTAACCGACGCTATTTTTGGGTGGGTTTCTCCCATCCCCATACAACACAACTTCTCTGTCTTTCACTGCTCTTACAAGAACATCAGTCTCCTCGGCTGTGAACCGCTCCTGGCGTGCGCCTGGTAAATACGCCATAATAATAGCAATCCACAATGGAACTTGCGCACCTGCTTTTAAAGGGAATGTTGGGTGACGCTCTGATTGGTTTATTTCATGTTACGCCCAAACCACACCTATGAATAATGAAGCTACTTCAGACCAACCCACTTTAGATTTGCGCCGGGCGCAAGAGCCATTTATCCCGCCGGGAAAATAGCAACAGCGCCGAGACCCGCCCACAAACTTACTTGCTCTTCGCGCTTTGACACTTGCGTTTCAGATCGTCAAAATAGGGCCCCTAGAGTATATAAGAGGTGCAACAGTAGAAACCAGCATACTGTATTGTACCTGAACCATACAGGTTTAATTTTAGTCATCTTCTCCAAAACATTTTCCTCACGTGCTCAAACAAAGCCACATTGTTTTAGGAAAGACTCATGAAAAGTTAGAACAGCACTGTTTGTGGGCATGTCTTCATGTGTAGGTGAGGCGCACGTTTAGACCAGCTCTGACTTCTGATGCAGTGAAAGCTCCTTCTCTCATTGGCTACACGTGTCTATGGAAAAGTAGTAAAATTATGTAACATTTCAAAAATGAAAAGTCTCCCTTGTGTTCTCCACAGCATGAGTCATGCATCAACCCAGCTTGTCCATTTCCTAAATGGAAAGAAACACAAAGTCTCTGATTATTCCTCTTTAAGCGCCGTCAACCGTCTGGCCAACACTCAGAGCTTCAGCAGCTCACCAGTCATTATGGAAAACAATACTCATATCCAAAACTATTTATTCACTCTTATTATAGTCTATTTTCAACAATCTAATCTAATCTTCTGTTACATTTCTCCTAATGAATCCCAGGTTTGGAGTTGGAACATGATACTGTGGAAGTAAATGGCAAGAACGCTTCGTAAGCAGTAAACAGCTCCAGAGGAAAAACTCTAGATTGAGGTTGTTGGGAATGTGAAACAGGCCTGATTTCCCAGCTGCCCCTGCGTGTGCTCAGCAGGAGAGTCAGATCCGTGTGGGAGAGGAAAAGATCCAGATCCATTAGAAAAAGACCGGATAGACCAACTTGATCTGTAGGATTAATAGTCATTAGTATTAGTTCATGACAGCATAGTAAAAACCATTATGGTTGGTCACAGCACACATGACTCCAACAAACTAGCAAGACTTAGTCAAGCAGCATCATGAGAAAGATCATGTTGGTTGAGCGGCTCCATCATAAACCAGCATGGGATTTCACAGAAGTCTGAGATGGTCTTTACAAATGTCATAGTTTCAATAGCGCTTCATACAATACCGATACAATTCAATACAATACAAAGCAGCTTCACAGTATTAAACAGAAAAATAACCAAATCAATCCTGCAAACTCCAATTCATATTCAGCTTCTAAGAGACTATTGTGTCCCTATTCTGCTCAAGTTCAATTCAGCTCAATAACTCAACTAATGTAGTGAAATTCAGCGATTATGAAAGGAATCTGATACTTCAATAGAGCTGCCTGACAGAAGACAGCGATGTCATGTGATTTAAAAATCACTGTTTCATTTAAGAAAAATACTATTACAGTAAATACACACTGAAACTCAAAGATCTTCCTGACAAACCGCCAAAATTAAAGTTTGGTTTGACAGAAATATATTACTATTTTATACATGCACTTCTCAGAGTAACAATCATTTTTAAATTGAAGATGCATTCAAGATATTTTTCATCCATTTTTAATCTATACAGTTCTGTTGTGCAGCATCTTATTTGACCGAATAAATAAATAAATAATGCAACTTTTTGTTGCACATTTATTGTTACATTTTTATTATTATACACTTTAAACAAATGATTAAGTTGTTAGAGTTGTATTTGTTTGTTTCATTTGACAATTGTTGGTGATACATTTGTATTAAATCATAAAACAAAATTCAGAAAAAAATTAAACAGAAAACAGAATTTAGGTTGAATTATATCCTTGCCCATTAATAGTAACTGTATAAAAATGTATGAAATATATATTTTGATATTATTTTAGCCATATTGCCCAGCCCTAGGTGCAGGGCTGTTTTGGGCGGTTGCTACGGTGTCTGTGTGGTTGCTAGGTGGTTTCATGTCAAAAGAGCCGAACGTCAAGTCTCTATGATATTCCAGCCTCTGGAAATGAATCAGCTTCCTTCAATTTTTTGTAAACACTATTAATACACAATCACGTGATGCAATCATGTGTTCATCCGGAGAGCAGTAAAGCAAGCTGAATTAGAGAAAATGAAGCTTAAAGCCTTAACTGTGATGATGTGAATGTCCATCCATACACTACACCGTGGTCATCACCTACCTTTCTTGCTGCTGCGCCAGAAGCGGTCTCCCAGAATATCGCCCACATCTTGACTCATCTGATGGTGCATGTCTAGCAGTCTGAGCACCACGTCTTCCCCATGTGGACACCACCACCCCATCTGAAACCCATTTCCCCATCACACACAGGACGGGGCAAGCAGAGCGGAGGGGGGCACGCAGTGGAGAAACAAGGGCTTCTTTTCATGTTCTTCCCACAAACACACAAAGTCTATAAATCTGTCGCGTTTCTCCCAGAGTCCCAGCAACACTTACTTCTACACAAACACTGGCCTGTTCTGCCACACCAACACATTCAGCCAGCAATCAATGGGGCTAGGTTTACTGGTGTGTTGTGAAAGAGAGAGCAGACTCTAGTCTGGCGTTTTAGAGCCTGAATTGGCAGCACATCCAAATAAAACTGTTTTTGAGAGGCAGGATTGATATCCAGCATTAGCCAAGGCATTTTGGAGGATAAAACGAATAACCAGTCACTGGCTGATCAGCTTCTGCCGTGTTTGGGATAATAGGGTGGGTTATATGCATTATTAGAGAGCAGGCATTGTGGCTTTTGTGTCTTTCCCATAGCAACCTCATGCCCTGATTTACCACTGCCTGAATCTCATTTATCAATTTAAGAGCTTTCTATGTCTTCAATGAGAGGATTATTTGCTAGATATTCCTGAAAAGCATCATCTTCAGGCTTCTTTGCACATTGCTGTTCTTAAGGTGTTTACAGTGCTAACTTTGCAAAGCTTTACATTTTAAGGGCTGTTGATTCTCAACTGGTTTTCACTTCAACACCCAGATTTTACAATGGACCCCATCATAGTACCAACATGCTTTGTATACAACAAAAATACATGAAAAATGCAAAAAAGTGTTATTTACCAACATATAACAAGTGATAAATAGTGTATGATACATAGGCCTACTCATATTGTCAACAGATAACACCAAAATACTGTAAAGTATGACTGAAAGCAAGGGTTTTCTCCTCTATGAATTGTACTATCCAGACTATTTTTAATTATATGGTTGAGTGCAAGTTTTTGTTTGCATTTATTATTTCTATGTTTTTCTCATATCAGAACTGACCTGGAAATTAAGGCTATTACAAGTAATGGTGTTAAATAGTTATGATCTTAATATTCAACAAAATAATTATATATATATATGCAGTTTAACTTCACGTGTAAAAACACATCTGGAAGTCATTCACTACAACACAACTGAAATTCTTCAGATTTCAGACTGTTTAAGTTATATTTCTGTGACATTCATTGTGAAATCAAAATCAAGGTTTGAGTAGAAAAAAATACTATGATTTTAGTAAAATCTGTGCTCACATACAAAATCTATTATTATAAACAGATATTTGTAAGACTCTGTTTCTTGTTCTGTGTGTGTTTTGTTGCGCATGTGCCTTCCTTGTCTTTATGTGGTCCTTCCTGTTCCTGTTCCTGTCCCCATTTAGCTCCATTTGTTCCAGTTGTTTGTTATTATTAGTTATTCTCCTCACCTGTCTGCCCCTCTTTATTTGCCCAATTTGAGTTTTAGCCCGTTCTGTTCTCCCTTGTCCAGAATTGTGATTGCAAACTTCTCAACTATGCGTGTAATCTCATTCCTCGCTCGTGCACATAGTTAATCGTGACTATATTTAGGAGTTGTGGCGAGTGGGGCGGGGCCGAGAGGCGTGGGAACAAGGAGTGAGGCCAGGTGTAGTGATTGAAGATGAGCTACACCTGAGCCCCACCGCTAGTATCGAGTCCCACGTAGGAGATGGAAGGATATAAAACTGGAGTGACGACCGTGAAGGACGAGAGAGGACCAGGCCACTGTAACAAACAAATCTCCATATTCATCGGGAAGAAGGAGGCGGGAACCGGCGCACAATCAAAAACGTTTTAATATTCAAAAGTAAACACAAAACAGCGCGTCAGCCCCTCACGGCGACTGACGCGCATAAATAAAAAGCAAACATAAAATAATGTCCCAGGCCTGGTCCTCTCTCGTCCTTCACGGTCGTCACTCCAGTTTTATATCCTTCCATCTCCTACGTGGGACTCGATACTAGCGGTGGGGCTCAGGTGTAGCTCATCTTCAATCACTACACCTGGCCTCACTCCTTGTTCCCACGCCTCTCGGCCCCGCCCCACTCGCCACAGGAGTCATTCTTTTTTTTTTTGCCTTTGGTTGCCATAGTCTTACAAATAAACAGTTACAGTTTCTATGCACCAGCTACAGTTGTTGGTTGATATCTACGCAAGTTATAATAGGGAAACTTGGCTAAGTAATATAAGAAAAAAAGTGTTTTGTGAACGTAGCACTCTGAAACATCCCAGCAGAAAGCACAAAGCAAACGGCATGTGCGTCCAGTGAGTCAGCAGGAAGGTCTGATACCACATCAGGGTGTGGTCAGCCAGACCCTGTGGTCAATGGGAACATGAGTCACAGACGGGTCGTCGGCTGATTAAAACACCGTCCGTCCTGGACTTAGGTCAGTGTTACCCAGCAACAGTAAAGCAAAACTCACACCGGACGCCATGCTGGAACAGACAAGAGACTTCTGAGCATTTGCATCCGAAGCTGAACGTTATAAAGCAACATCATAATCCATACCAACTTGAACAGGGACACGTATATGAACAATTAATAAAAAGTAAGTATGGAGACCACACGTGCATATCTGTACACATGTGATTTATGAAACATCCTCTGCTCATTTCTAGTGCATTTCAGTTGCACTAGAAAACCAGTGCACTTCTTTCCAGAAGAAAATAGTGTTTTATTTATATGAGAAAGAATCATGTGGGAATATGATGAACATATAATTTTACTGCCAGACATTATCAGCCTCTTGACTCCGATCTCTCTGCTGTGCATTAGCACACTCTGGTATTTCTGTTTGGTCAGGCATCTCTGCAGACCAACAGGCCGCACACCATTACTGTAAATCACATTCACAGTATAGTTTTAGTTCTGTTTGTGTGCCCACAAGAATTGAAAGACAGCTCATCCGTTTATGACTCGGGTAAAAAACATCCCAAAAAGCTGGTTTAAACTAGTCTCAGACTGGCCAAACTAGTATTTAACTGTCAAAAAGTTATGATCTGTGAAAAAAACAAAAAACAAAAACTACACTACTATAAAGGACTCAAAATAGAACGCTAATAAAGTAAATAAATAAATTCTAATTAAACTGAATTATTTATAAATTACAATTGTAGCTCCCGACTTTTACTTATGGTTATGATTTTGTTAATAAAGTTGTCTGATTGATTTTATAGTCTCAAGCATTCAGAAAACCCACAAAATAAAATTAAGCAGTTTTACTACGATAAAACCATGGTTAATTTTGGTAAGGGTTATGATTTCCACATAGGCGGAGCATGTGTTCCCCTGGCCAAGGGGTCTTGGGGAAAAAATGACACTAAATTAAAAAAAAATGCCACTGCACAAACAAATATAATATTAACAAATATACACAAATTACATCTGT